>NW_028297107.1:1841002-2141002 GCF_055798465.1 Pogonomyrmex barbatus
GTGTGTTTAAAAAATCGCGGCGATTAACTCCTCGGCGAGTAAACATTAATTAGTAAATACCGGCGAATCGTCACGGGTCGCGAAGGAGGAAAGAAGAACGCCGTGGATCACGCCGGCATAAAAATATACGCAAGTGTTATTTGCGCGTTAATCGGACGCGTTAAAAACAACTCGCCGATCTAAAATAAACGTGATTGCACGAGTGCGGGCGGGCGGGCGGACGAACGGGAAGAGGGGAACCGAACGGAAGGATCCGGGATTATTCGCGATCTTTCGTGGAATTGATCCGGTTGATCAATGACCTTCGAGATTTATCGCGACGGATGGGGCTCGTCACACTCCGCTCGGACGCCATTTCGACGCGAAAACGCGACTTGACGATCGTAGATCGTGACACGCGATCCGTCCAAAGAGAAGCGGAACGGCCGCTAACGAAATCATCACCGCGTCTCGATCCTTGATTCGACCCTCCGCAACGCCTACCCCTCAAATGGCGGACTATTTATCGTCGGACCGCCAACGGAAATTTGGCAACGATTTACTGATGCCACGCCCGTAATGATCGGCAATCGTGCGAATAAGCGTGATAATTAGCGGTGTAACTTTCCGTGGTAATTAGTATGTCAACTTCCTTGATAACCGAATTATCGCCGGATTAATTAATAGGTTTTGAATATATATTCTTACTTGTCTGTACGTTATTACATCTTGTGTTATTTAGCGACACGCAGATTCGTTCGACTTCTCCTGGCTTATCAATTAAGAGCTGTAGCAAGATATGTTCCCTTCTGTTAATAACAGCAAGTTGTTAAACAATAGAGCAGAGGGATCAAATTGGCGTCTTCTTATTGGCGGTTGCGACCTAATTTCCACATCCGCGAATTCACGAACCTTGAATCGCTTTAATGATGCAGGGGGTTTGAGCGAGAGATCAGGACTCTCGAAATCCGGCCAAATCTTCCTCGCAATTAAGCTCGATAATTTGGCGAAAGGCGGAGAAGATTCTGTGCGGGCCATGGAGCAATCGTTGCCGATCGTTATCGTCGCGATAGGCAAAGACACACGCGAGATACACACAAGGGGGATGGATTCCGTCGAAACTTGAGGCTTTGAGTTCCTCGAATGTACCTCGGAGAAAAAGTATCGATCTACTTTCATCAAAAATGGACTACACTGGCGTTTCATCTTGTTTCGCGCGAAAGAGCGAAACGGAGTAAACGATCCCGTCATGTCGAAGGAGATCCTCGATCGATCGTAGGTGGCCGCACATTCGTTGCGGCAACTTCCGGTACGTCGGGTAGCGGGTGGACAGGTACATCAGGGCGAGAAGGGGAGAGGGACGGGGAAAGAGGGAGGAAACCGAGGCGCGCGCGCGCGCGCGCGCGCGCGCGCGTGTGTGTGTGTGTGTGTGTGTGTGTGTGTGCACATAGGTATATGCGGCAGCCACATACAGAATGACCTGATTTGTATTCGCCGGCGGAGCGGCGCGTTCGCTAACTCCGACGAAAACCCACATCTTCCGGAGTTCCGGCGCCTCTCGCTATTGGTCACGCTTTGAATGCGAAAGCGACTGAATTGTCTTGCATAGACAAAGGAGCATGTAATTTTCTGCAAGTCTCCTCTCCCTCCCTTCTCCCCCCCTCGGTCTCATCCTCCTCCTCCCCTGCGCGCGATGCCAAGCCGAGCTGGAAATATCATCGAGCTTTCGACTACCCGCTTCGGGGACAGACACGCGCGCGTAAAAATAAAGAACGTCAAATAGCGGCCCCCACTTCCGTTCGACGTTACCACGACGAAATATTCGATGAGCTATCAGCGACACAAATAACGTGAATTATTCAGCATCCCATTTTTCAAAAGTCTCGGGACGCATACATGTCCTTTCCGAACTAATTC
The DNA here is from genome assembly GCF_055798465.1 of Pogonomyrmex barbatus. Taxonomy (NCBI): domain Eukaryota; kingdom Metazoa; phylum Arthropoda; class Insecta; order Hymenoptera; family Formicidae; genus Pogonomyrmex; species Pogonomyrmex barbatus. Next base: position 1,842,899 of record NW_028297107.1, read on the forward strand.
GATTTAAAATCCCTTAAAAATATCAAGATAAAATGAGATAAGTAGTTTTAGTTGTAATAGAATCCGAGTCGAAATTTTATTCTTACTTTTGACCTTAATTTCAAAACATTTATAGATTCTAGAGAATCGTGATGTTCAATTTATGATTGAAATTGAGTTCTTATGTCTGAAATAAACAATTTCTTACTGACATTTAAAAGAGGAGATTTTCGCTATTTTCAATAAAATTTTACGATTTTAAATACGATCTGTGCATATTAAATAACATCGAATCAAGTCGATTTGACTGTTCAAAGTCTCAAAATAGATATGAAAATTCTAATCGAGGTCAAAGAAAGTAGAGGAAAAAAATTTGACTCGGAAATTAATCTTTGACCCCAATTTATCACAAGATATATAGAAATGCTATATATCTTTAAACATTGAATACTATATTTTATGTTGTACTATATATCATTGTTTTTAAATATCTCTCATATTATCGCGCAGCGAATTTTTATTATTGTACGATACAATCCCATTCCCATTATTATTAACAATTTTTACAATATTTATAGGGTATGACGCAGTTTGCTCCTTTCGTGCGCATGATTTTATCAGGTAACCCGATAACGTCGTGTTTCGCATGTTCATTTGGCGCGGCGATGTCGAAATCGCGAATTCGAGTCGATTTAGACCACTCGACGGCCAGTAACCGATGCGTTCGGCACATTTGGCGCGCTTGGCCAGACGGCCTGGAGAGAGCGAGAAAATATTTTTTTCGTTCCCCAGCCCGCGCCCGCGTGACATGTTTTCTTTCCTGGTCGGAATCACGCGCGCGACATCGGACTCGCGGTTTATTCGAGCACCGTGCGTCATCGCACTCGTCTCTTAGCAATAACAGAGACCGCCGCCGTCGAAGAACAGCGGTGAACGATACTCCCGACGACAAACAATGATTGAGCAACGAATGACGCGTTACAAAGATCGATACGGTACGTGCGGTACATGCCACACGTCTGAATCGCTTATTGTCGACGAGTCTGCGCGCATCATCGATCACCGCGTCGCCGATCCGGATAAAACGCTTAATACGTAACTACATATTTCACGAATGAGCTAAGATTCAAAGGAAGAATGGCGTACAAAGGTGAAAACGGGATAAAAAAATATGTAAAGTAACGATTATCTCAATTCTAGAGCCATTTGAACAATTTGAGAAAAGAAAAATATCAGTTTAGTATACCTGTTCTTTGTTTCTTGTATCTTTCCTGGCGCTGTTGACCGAATATCATCTCGGAGCGGAATAGAAAGCTGAATGTTTCGGAGTATCTCGAACTCGGGGCGGCACGTAAACAGGGCAAAGAAAAATACCCGAAAAATATTTTCAAAGAGTCCTTTGAGTCCTTCGAATAAATGTCCACTTTCGGGCGGTAATTATCGGATCCGACACGCCTTGGAATGCCCCACAAGATATCCGAAGTCTTCGAATTTTGCGTATAAGCCGACTGCCTCGCCCGTTTCCCAGCAGGTATAAAATTCGAAAGATTGAATGCGCGCTCTCCCGGACGGAATTCGGACGGACGGCAAAAAAAATATTTTTCAATGCAGATACCCCGATGGCAGGTAGGCGCCGTAAATCAAAAGAGAACAAATAGAGAGTATCGTCTGTGTGGCTTCCCCGTTGGGGTAACGGAATTAAGTCGCCGGCGTGCAAACAAAGGACAGGACGCGGATGGACGAAAAATATCGCAGAGGCTCAGATGCTCGAGGACGCAAATAATCGTCGACGAGCGAATACAATTAACTGTTGAAAATTTAATTTTACCATCGACTACTCCGCGTCTGCCATCGAATCGAGTTGAGCGTCTGAGCGATGTGTCTGAGTGCGCGCTGGAATGAAATATTACGGAATATTATGGAAAAAACGCACGGAAAATTCCCGCTTCTCGTTTAATATTAATATTGTAAGTATTATAAGTAAGTATTATAAGTAAGAATACAAACAACATACGGCCGAGCTTAATGCTCAACCATTATCTACTACCAAATTTGGTATGCGATACCGCAAGATAATAAATAACTTATCTTTCTGAGTCGCATACATTCATAAGGCACGACGCAGCTGACTCATATCCCTTCTTACAATAATCGATTTATTTATGACAGTACTTGGAATTATTTAAGACTCCACCGGAGGAGACTGTAGTTTCGGGAAAAGAAACTGGACGGTAACTTCATTACTAAAAAGTGAGGCGTATACAAGATGCCTGGCTTGACGCTTAATATTTTATTTATAATGCCGTTACATTAGCTGCAGGCTTGCTATTACATATTTACACGCTCAGCCTCGCCGTTGCATCTTTAATATGTGGCTGTGAAAGCTCGCGCGCGTAAATTCATAACGCTAATCGATGTTTAGAGATCTATATTTTCCGTTCGTTAAGGCGCCCTCGCGCGCGCACAACACGAGGTTACTCGAGGCTGAGAGAGGCCTCTTGAAATTTTCATTAAACCTGAAATTTTTTTTAAACGCAGAGACACGCATTCGTCATAATGCGCGAGGTTAAAGTGGGGATAAAGCGTGGCGATGAGGCACAAAGAAGAGCAGTCCCGATGCGCGGGAGAATCGCACAACTGCGTAGAATCATAATTCCGAGCAACGGTACGTCCGCGGCCCCCGTTCCGTATTATTCTTCATTTTCCCGGTCGGTCACGTATTATACATTCTTAGACGTTTAATGCGCGGAACGACGTGTGCGGCGCGATCTTCATTAATTAAATTCGTCGCGCGTCATTCAGCGAGTGCGTCGAACGATAATGCGCGAGAGATCCGCGCCCCGCACCCTTTCCGTCTTGCCTTTTCGATGCACTCCGACTATTTCATCGGGACGCATCTCCTTCGAGAGAGCGTCGCGGGAGCTCCTCGTCCTCGTCCTCGTCCTCGTCCTCCCTCTTCCTTCCTATCTCGCCTCTCCCCTCCCGCCCCTCGACGCTTTAATAATACCGTGTATGCAGTCGGCGGAATTATGCGCCTGGGAATATAAAAAAATGCGACACCGCGCTCCAAGTACCGCCAGACACTTTGCATACCGCCGAGAATTCAGCTCTCGTTTCTAACGTTATATTATCCCATAAAGCATGGCGGTGCATTATGTGCACGCACACACGAAAGTCGCGCATGCAACCCGACGCCCCGGCTAAAGAGGCCCGGCTAATGGCCACCATAAACAATGACTTCGGTACGTTTACAATGGTGTGGCGCGCGCGACGATTGGGCTAAGGGTGCGCATTTCCGGTGTTTGTACGTACGCCGGGCAGTGCCCAAGATTGGAGCAAGAACCTCTAGGGAGGACATGGAACGCGAGGGCTCTCCCGGTATCGATCCCCCTCGAATACGAATACGCGCGTTTGTTTTTCTTCATAATGATATGTCGCTCTCCGTGCGCGCCTGTCGAAACATGTAATTTTCAAGAGAAACGCCTTTTGAATGTTTCGCTCAATGTTTATATTCCGCCAAGTTTAATCTTAATGATAAGCAAATTGCCAGTTGAGGTCTTTCCGAAGATATCGAGAAACAGAGAGCAGCTTTCGAGCTACGAGAAATTTAATTCGAGAGTTAATTGGCAAATTGGCGTTTGTTTTATTTTTACGTATGCTCGAAAGGCTTAATTATATTCACTAACTATGTGTCAACGGAGCGGGAGCTGTAATAACGCTCTATTCACGGTCGTAACACGCATAATCACCCAGGACAGAATGAATCGATACGCGAGAGTCAATAAGAATCTAATTAACGTGCGAGACAGCGATATGTCACGTCAATTTTTTTTCGAAATCGGTCGCACCGCCGCCAGGAATAGAAGCGTCTACTAGATTCCATTCATTATCTCGCGAGTCTCAGGATCGACCCCTAATGATTCTCACGAAAACGTGTTTATTCCACTTGGAATTTTCATAAATACTGATTCACTGTTTCGTAATTGCGTTCGGTAATTTTGCGGCCGATTAGCCGCGTCCAAGGATAAAAATATTTACGTTTTTCGCGATGTCGCCACGACGCGTGATAATGAGACGCGACGATTAACGGAGCCTACGGCTGTTCCTGCACTCACACGAAACGAAATCCGTCGTTGTTCCCGATAAATCCGAATAATTTACGATGACACGTCGGTTGCGCGCGCGCGCGCGCGCGCGCGCTTCACCATCAACCGGACGGTTTCTGTTTCGTAATCCGAGAATTACGAGAAATGTTTAAGCATCGCAGCTTCCGCCCAAGGATCTCTCGGGTTTCTTCCATTTCTCAGATGAAATCACACAAGTGTATCGCCGCAACGCTCTCCTTCTCCCTCTAAACTCTCGGTCTCTCTTTAAACCTTCTTTCTTTATCTATATTTTTTGCCTTACCTTTCTTTATTCTTTTTAGACAGAGACAAGATATATGAGTTGCAGCGTACGTTCATTAATATTAACTTTACGTAACATAAATTTATGTAATGCTTTGTGAGGAGAAGGTCAAGCGTTATAATAAATAATAATAATAGTATAAATTTATGACTATAGAAAATGATAAATTGGATATTAATAAAAGCCAAGGTGCGGGGTGTCTCATTAGCAAATTTTATATAAATTTTATATAAGAGATCGGAAATTTTCCGAGTACGTCGTCGGACGAGGAAAAAGCGCCGCTTTTTCCGCGAGTGACCCGCGCGAATCGGTACGCGCTTTTATTTCCCGCGGCGCGGTTTTACTCCGCGCTCCTTTCCACCGCGAGCGATAATCTTCCCGGATCAACCCCCGCGCGGCCACTTGCATCCGCACGATTATACTTTGGCGGCCGGGGCATCTGGTGCGCGCGGAACAACATCCATCACTTCTAGCTTTCTGGCGCTTTCGGAGCAATTAATCACGCGGCCATTGTTCGGCGCGACCCTCACCCTCTCACGGTCCGTCGCGCGGGCCCCCGTGATAACGCGTTATCGCGATTCAAGGGTGCGTCGCCGAGCCGCGTGTATAAATATGTGTCGATAGTATCGCGTTAGTTCACTTCGCGCGATACTATCGATCGATTCTCTTTCCTGTCTTTCTCCCTCGTCGTTCGTCCCCTCCCTCGTAGGAACTATCCCGCCGAAAAAGAATCTCTGGTCCCGCTTGTTATTCACTCTTCGCCGATTATTTATCTTATAAAGAGCTTTCCAGCAAGAGACACAAATTGACACGGGAGGATCAATCTGTCTTTCTTCGATATTCAGTAAGAAGAGACAAAAACATAAATGACTTCTGTCGATCGATTTGCGTCTCTTGGTGGAAACTTCCTCTAATATTGGTAGAATCCCGCGATTCGCGCGGGATTCTCGCGATTTCTCACCTGACGATGCCGCTCGCAGGTGTATCCTCCGCAACCGCGGAATATTTAATGCGTTCACACACTTGAGATTCGCTTTTACGCGGCCATGTTACGTGTGTTACGCTGTGAAACGGCACCGCGTTGTGCACGTGCAACTACCACGTGGGATTTGGTATTGGCCTCTCGACCGCGGGGATGGGAAAGAGAGGGCGGAGGAAAACGTTTCCTCCATCCCCGGCAGCCTGCATTCACGACGTTTACCCGGGGCAAACGTTCGACAGCCACGTGTAAACATGCAAATTGTGTAACTGCCCGCGCGCGTGCACGGCCGGCTTATAAATTTATACGAGCCCACATAGAGGTCGAAGATGGTTAAATTATATTCGCGTCCGTTTGCCACGACCCGGGAGCGTAAAGTCGGGTTTTGTTACAAAATCGGGCTGTTAATGATGCAAGCCGGCGCGATTAATGCGACGCGGAATATTAAATTATAATGCAATATTGAGTCATATTGCGGCCCGGAATATCGAATTTTCGGAACAGAAGGAAAGAAAAAGAAGCAAATATTTTTTAGAAAGTTCTTATCTAAAGTCCAAAACATCAAAATGTGCTTTCTAATAATTTTTTAATAACTGCTTTCTAATAACTTTCTAACAATTAACATAAGCATTAAAATGTATAGCTTCGATTTTCTATTTCGGAGGTAACCGCTGATTGTTATATGTTTATTACGTTTTTTGCAATTTAAATTTGGCCACTCGCGCGCCGCTTTTATAAACATTTTGATTGCACTTGTTATAATACATTACTGTTATTGATAAATTTTAATTTTGAGAAATTGTAAACAACAACGAGAGCGTGCGCGCGATAAGCGCGATTGGAGCTGCACGCGATAAGAGAATACCGCCAAAACTCTTCCACTCTGCCAAAAAGATTCTCCCGGGAATTTTACTCACAAGTGTCCCGCGCGATATACGTCAATCCCTCACGTGAACATGTTTTTCGATTCGTGATTAATCAATCGCTGTACACTCAATTAACTTTACGTTATACGGCCACCAGCATTACGCACTACGACAAAATGACGTTAATCCGTTTGCCACTCAATTTTCACTCTCAAAGATCTGAGAGAGAGAGAGAGAGAGAGAGAGAGAGAGAGAGAGAGAGAGAGAGAGAGAGAGAGAGAGAGAGAGAGAGAGAGAGAGAGAGAGAGAGAAAGAGAGCTGGTGCTATGTGCTATGTCTAGATTCTTAATTTTGGAACATCGCTTAACGGAACGATTATTTTATTTTTGAATCGGTCGATCTAAGTATAGAGCGATGCACGTGAATTCGTAGTATGGTCTCATAGTACACTCGTATACGAGTGTGTGCGAGCCAAATAGGTTTCGAGCTCACCTGAGAACACACCGGTATTCATGTTTACATCTGCGAGAGTCGCCGGGCACTTTTTTTTTTTTTTTTGCGAAAGTTTTCGGAGCATGAGAGCGCACGTCACCTCGAGTGTATGGATTTAATGGAGCTTAATGAAATCGACTGTTTTGTAATGAAATGTTATTGGACCCTCCTGGCGCTCTCGCGTCATGAGTATGCACATTCATAAACATCCTTTATTAATGAGCAGAAAAATGTTTACCGCACACACGGCGAGGAGAGACGTCATAGCGTGCCGGCATTTATCACGACGCAGGCCCGCACCTGTGGCTTGCATAATTTTGCTTATTTCACCGCGCGATTATGTGTCTATCGCGAGATATTATCAGATACATTATGTTTTTCCACACGTGTAAAAGATAACATCGTGTTATCATTCGCGTCGCGTCGCTTCGTGCGCTTTGACAACGTCGTGGGCCTCGACAAATAACCGAGTACTTATAATAATTTTTAACCATCAGGCTCGAGCTATCTCGAACGCTGTTATTCCGACCTGGCGTTTTTATTTTCATCGCGCTCCTGATTTAATCCTAATTCGGGATCATCAGTCCCGTCGGCGAGACGGACGAAATTTGATCTATGCGAGAACGCGGGGACGTTGATCGTTTCATTAAGTATATCTTACGTCTCTCTCTCTCTCTCTCTCTCTCTCTCTCTCTCTCTCTCTCTCTCTCTCTCTCTCTCTCTCTCAACGTGACGTCGCGTGTCGCGTCTGAGCGTCACCTGAGCGGAGGCGCGTGTAAAATACTCATGGGTATATATTAGTAACCGGGCCAATCGCCAAAAAACCGAGCGCGTGCGTCTCTCGGACGGCTGGTCCTTGGAAAATCGCACGTGTCAAGGGAAAGTTAAAATTATCGTAATCTCCGTAATTATTAACGTAAGCGCCATTATTTCGGGACGGCTCGAGATCATTGAGGGATGTGGTTCCAATTCCCACGTATACGTAATACGCCGGAATACTAGGGCGTAAATTTAGCCCGAAGATAGCGAACATGCACACAGTCACACGCTGGCCATTCACAGGCATTACGAAGGCGCCCAAGGGGGTGCGAAAGAAACGCGGCATTTTTATGACTCACCGAGAACAGCCTCCGTGACGTATTCCTGAAGTACGAGGACACATTATTGTACTTTTTGCAAGCCATTGATGCCATGCGATGCGGAATGGGATCCTATGTCGTGTAAAATTTATCTCGTTGAGGACCCGCTGGACTACGTCTTGCTCATCGGTGCAAAAAAATCGCGTCGTCACGCACTCGCGATCGAGAGATATCGTCGAATCGCGGGGATTCCTCTTTCAGCGACCGCGACGTCCTCGGTCTCGGTCTTGACCGCACGTGGATGCGACGCGCGACGGCGAGTATCTAAGACGCCGTCCAAAAGATTAAGAAATTTACGGGAGAGTGTATACAGGATTCCGACGCGAGCTGGCCGAGTTCCAGGATTCAATTTACAAGACCGGGCGAGCCAGGATGTCGCGAGGAACGGCTACGTGACGGCGGCCTCGGATCTTACGGGTTTCAATCCTTCGCGGTCGAATTGCTCGAAAGCTCGCGGTGTATCTGACGATAATCCGTGCACCATCGTCAAACTAAACTCACCGTCATCTACGGGGACCGATAGCCGCGCGGTGGGAGGCCGGGCGATTAAATATATGGATAGGAAAGCTCTGACGAAAGTCATCGCACGAACGTCGGACTTACACGTCACACATTTTTATTGCCCCCGATTGTCACGCGCAACACAATGGGACGTAAAAATCCCCCGTGGTCGTCGCGGTGCATACAGCCGCGAGATTTATGGGGCCGGTTTGAAGGAACTAACGATCCGACCGTTCTTTTCAATAACAACGCGACACAACAGTAACAAATTTTTTACGCTGCTTTCTTGACTCTGCTTTGACTCTGTTTTGATACGACAATAGTAATGAGTGCAACGATAGACTTGAGGTGTTTGCAAACGGAATATTCGAGACGTCCTGCAAGATCGCTTATGAAATCCGTCACTGAATGGCGGTACAATTCGCGATGCAATTCCGCGTGTGAGATTACGATGCACCGTGTGACTCGCGATCGTCCGTTGGTGACGACATCCGCGTCATGCGGCCGTGACGAAAGCACACGTCGCCGTTCACGTAAGCGAGAGCTTTGACGGCGTCGGCTTCCACCCACGTCGTCTCTCTTATGATATCTTGTGCAACGCGAGAGCTCTTATCGCTTCTCGATTGGTGGCAGGCTGCTTCCCCGTGGGTGGATATGGGTAGGTGCCGATGGCTTCTGACAAGAAGGGCAGCGGCAAACGCGTCACAGTCTCCGCGATAAGGAGAATTAAGGATAGGGAGGGATCGATTTATTGCTCTCTCTCGTCGGAACTTCGACGTTATGCAGAGAGAGAATATAAAATAACGGGCGAGCTAGAAAAGACACCGCGCGCAGCAAGTTACTACGCTGCATATAAAGCGAGATAATAAAATGAGAAATAAAATGTGTAAAAGAAAAATATGTGTAAGAAAAATAGTAAAAATATAATACAGCTGAAAAATATATGATAATGAGATCACGTCACTGAAAATTCTGTTTACTAAAGATTAACTGTTACTAAAGATTAAGATTAGATACGTAGCATTCCAAAATATCCAGAGATAACAGGCATTTTGAGAGGTGGATTCTTGTCTCGAACAGACTAATAATGCAAGATCACAGAGTGTGACAGAGAAGGAGGGGATATCTGTTAAGTTCCTAAGTAAACCCGAGCACGTTTACCTTGATATCCACTTTAAAAATTCTATTAACTTCCTGAATATTTCCGACAACGGAAATCATGTAACGTACGTCGTTTTCACGAGCAGTACCGTCGAGATAAAATTGTGGGCGGACAGATAGGATTCGATTATGCCGTCAACAACGCCAACGTGCCTACGATGTTGGATAAACATCAGTTGCAGGAAAAAAAATCATGACGTCAATCGCCATGCAATCGATGAAACGTTGCTGTTCTCCCCCGCGCATGGAACAACGCAATAACAAATGGTCCCTGTATTAGATATCGCGATATCTAATCTCGCGATTAGCAATTAGAAAAAATTATGGATTTGTCCCCGGAACAAAAGCTTGAAGCACCATAGCAGGATACCCCCTGCGCGCGTTGTGTGACTCGGGTTCTTGACTTTGCTCGACTCGCGATACGATTCGCCGCAACGCGCGGCATCGTCGTCGAGGCGATATCATCCGCGAAAACAGGATGTTATTCGTCTCTGAAAGAGATGTACACAATCCTTCTCTCTCCCTCTCGGAAATCAGCAATTGAAAAATAAACAACATCCCGCGCGGTGCTATCTCGTCGCGCAGAATGGAAAACTCCCCGCATTCTTTGTGCGCTATCACACGGCAGATTCCAGTCGATCGGTACACTGGCCGATTGGTCATAAAGGCAACTCCAATTAGTTTTCTCGCTTGCGACATTCGAGGACGAATGACTCGTGACTCGGCAGCGTACAGATGCGGAATAAATTAGGCTTTACGAGAGAATTCGATTTCGCGCCCCGCGAAATATATCCTAATTAGATCTTGGAATTTTTCCATCAGAGAAACACAAGAGCATCTCGCGATTAAAACTTGCAGATTTAATACGAGAATCGTCCTTACGAATTTCTCTATTACGATTTCTATATTCCCTTTCTAATTAGCCGGCAAAGTTCCTGATAATCCAAATAATCGAATGGATTTATTTCCAATTTAATGAAATTGTTAATTTGAATAGAGCTGAAATAATCCGAAGTTATTCGACATCGAATAATACGAATATTCAAATGTTCAGCTCGCATAATCGAACGTGAAAGTCGAGATTAAAATGCTAATTGGCGGCATACGTAGGTGTGCACGAAGTAGACTTATATTTAATAGAATAAAAATTAAAACTGTGCGGCGATATTATGAAATAGTGTCGAGCGATGTGTTGCAACATTTAATCAACGCCCTGCATTATTTGCGCACGTACGTATATTGAACGCGGCTGAAAATTGCCGCGTTACGCTGCAAAATCCGGCAAACCGGACCAAAGTCGCACGATCGGAGTCGCGTAAAATTGAAAATTAATTAACAATCTTGCCGCGGTGCCGCGCGCCCGCTTAAGCGAGGCAAAAAGTCCGCTGGGGCCCGATGGAAAAAAAAAAAACCGCCCGGTTACGGTGCATCATGCCGGTTTGCAATTTTGCTGGAGGGACAGAATAAAAAGGCGGGGTGCAGCGCGTTCGCGCAAGTATCCCGGCCCGTCCGTTCGTTGGGACTTTCTTTTCCAGGGTTTCTTGCGCGCATAATTAAATTTCTCACGAGCAGATCGACTGCGAACAAAGCCTTCGCCGAGCCTCGCGGGAGACGCGGCTGGAATATAGGAGGAAAATGAAAAACCGCGCGATATATAATAAATAATACGTACCGAGCCGTGCCGAGGGGAAAAGGGGATGGTGGACGGAAAAGCCCGCTGGCGTTGGTGCGACCGTTCGGCGGGAAATTATGTGTCACCGTGTAGGAACGCGGCGTGGCTTAGACGACAGATAAAGAGATAAGGCCTGTGGAAAATCTATTTCGTGTACTCGGTCCCTGGTGAGTCCGGCTCGTTTTCGAAATGCCAGCCAGACAGCGATATTTCCTGGTCCATTTCATATGAAAGCTAACCAACGGTGAGAAAGAGTGAGGGGGGGGGGGAAAAAGAGAGATAAAAAAACTCGATAAACGTTGAAGTAATTATTTCGTGTACCGTCCCTCGTGCGCTTTTTCGTTACCAAAATATTCTCGCTGTTAATACACATGTTAAGTACAAAAAATTTAAATTGAATAATTACGTACAGACATTATTCCTAATTGTATACAGCTAATATGTGACAAATAATAAGATAAGATAAGCTAATAATAAGATAAGATTAAACGAAAAATTCAAATTTCCAAATATTTGAAAGCGATAGAGAGAGAGTCGATGCGTCATCCGGAAACAATTCGTGTAAAAGGACGCGCGCCGAGTCTGAATCTATGACTTTCAATTTTCCTCGGTCGCGCGCGGGAAATATGGAAGCTTCCGCCGATATGGAAATGCCAATCCTTTAAGGGGCACAACCCCGCCGATTACTGTCCCCCTTTCCCGCATATTAACGACGCCGTCGCGCCGCCGTCGTCGTCGTGTGTTGTTGGCATCGGCTGCCGAACGGCGTGAGTGTACCGCGGCGCGGTCGCTATATTTATCATAGGAAAAGTCGTCTTGCCAAGTCGAGTAAGGTGTCGCGCGAGAGTATAGCAGCCGATGCACCACCAAGCCGAGAGTGCGGCGTCGGATAAATCCGGTTCGATGCCAGAGGACGACGACGCGGGGCATACACATAGCCGAGACACAAACGCGGAGAAGCGACTTCCACAACGGCGGAATCGTTTCCGACGTGAACTCGCGAATTCGCGAGCAATCGGATCGGTGAGTTCGCGGCTTAATTCCGCGCTTCGCGAAATGTCGGGGCCGAAAATATCGGGGACGATCGATCCCGACGAGGAGGATGCGACCCGACGACGACGACGACGACGATGACGACGATGACGACGACGACGATGGAGACGGCGATGACGATGACGGCTCGTGTCGTCGCGCGCGCTTCGCCCCCTCGGGGAATATTTTTGGCGCTTGCGATCGCTCACGGTTGCGTCAAGTCTCTCGTGTTATGTCCGCCAGACATAACACAAGAATTAATAACCATTAGTCAAGCCCGATGTCCCTCATATATATCGCCGCGAATGATGCGGAATTGGAGCAAGCTCTTAAACTTTACGGTCAATGCGGCCTGTGTGTATCCGTGTTATTGTGCCGACCCGGTAATATATGAAGTGCGTTTTCTAGCGACGATCTGAAAGTAGCCGGCGACAATGCATTAGGGAGTTAATAGCGGATTCTATTCATCGATTTCCGGCCCGTTTACGCGCGAGCGGTAATCCTGGATGACGCAAGCGGGCGGGCGGGCGCGCGCGATCAGGAACTCCGGTCGCCGTGTGAATGAGACCTTAAAATGCATTTCGTAGATCCGCGGTGAGGGGAAAAAGAGTAAAGATAGCATCGCGGGTACAACTCTCGAGTTAGTCTCTCGCGATGCTAAGAGAGTTGGGTCGGCTATTTCCGTCAGGTCTCTCTCGCGGGGTTCACGAGCTGCGGCCCTAAGGCTTTCTCGTGACGTAATACATTGTCGTGACGAGCAGGTGAAGTCGAGATCGACGGTGGAATTGTGCTCGGCCAGATTTAAACGGACTCTAGAAGTTGCAGCAATTATAGGCAGACAGGGCCTTTCGGCGCGAGGGAGTGCTCTCTCGCAGGAGCATTCTATTCGACTCACAGTTCTCCTAAGATCCGTTCCATTCGAGTGGGTCGAAAAAGATCTAATATTAAAACTCTATTACGTCGTAATTAAATTATTTTCAAAATCGAAATCGTTTTGTCGAATTAATGATGATCATTAGAATATAAATTTTAATTAATATCTTGCTTGATCACGTGCGAATATTGCAAAATTACCTTCACGTTTTCTACAGATCGGGAGAAAGGTTCGACAAAGCTTTAGGAAAAACCGACATCGACAAACCCGCGAGGAGCAATTTGCGAGCGCGATTAGTAACGTGGACGCGTGATAATTAGCTGAGAAATCGGGCGAAAGTCGGGAAAGTGGGTGCTGATCCATCGCTCGCCGCCAGGTATCGGGATATTTTCAAGCCGAGAATCGAGAATATCTCGGCGTGATTTGTTTACTTCCGTTCGAGGAACATCCGGATGCTCGAGTTGTCATTACACAAATCCCATACGAGCGGTGCACGTATCACGTGCGCGTTAAAATTATACGAAGGGCGAACCTTCTCGCGTGCGTCCCTCCATTTCCGTGTAGAAATGGGAAATTCAAGGGAAGACAACGGGAGAGAATATGGCGAACCTTTCGGCGGAGAATTCCCGCATTTCCGATTTCCCCGTATCCGAGGTCCATCCCGGTCTAAGACCTGTCGAATAATACGGTCTTCGAGCGGCATTCCGGAACCCAAAAGTGGCGGTTAAATTAAACTCCGTCCCGGCGTGTTGTCGCCGACCGTTCCGAACGCGGGCACACCAAGTAGCAATTTTGCGGCTCTTGTACCGCGAATATCGTCGAAGTCGTGAACAGGCTCGAAGAGCAACATTCTTTCCTCGACCTTCGAATTTGAATGTAAGCTCGATTCGAGCAAATGTGCCAATATCGAGAGTTACCTAGTATTCCTTCTTTCAAGATTAATGTTTGGAAATCTAGTTGACATTTAACGTGGATATATTCCACGAATATTCGTTAAAAGACATTTCAAAAATTTCGTATCACCGATATCTCTCCCTTTAATTCCCGCAATTTTTTTTTTTCCGTAACAATATTACTTTGCCGCGTGTTTCATTTTTTCATTTCATTATAGATTTTTTATTAGTCACCTAGATGATCTCGATATCTCTCAAGCCGGCTCGATAATGAGATAACACGTTTACGTGACAAGCGCGCGAGGCGAATCACTCGCCCGTTCAATTTCGCGCAACCGTTAACGCTGGAAACTACATCGCGCGCGATCATTTAATAGCGATCACTTGATAGATACGTAGAGCGCTTAGCTCGCGTTTAGCTCCCGCGAGAGACGGCGGATGTTCGCGGGAAATCAGATCCCTCGGTCTTTTCGACGATTTTAACAAGCACCCGGTTCGCGCGCTTAGAAGCTGCGGGTTAACGCCGGGAGGGAGCGAAAGAGGAGGCACACTCCTCCTTTTTCCCCGGGAGGATTCTCGACAAACGCCGGCCGTAATAAATACGCTTGCTCCTTTTTCCACCTGAAATCCTCTGGGCCCCTCTCCCCCCCTCCCCTCCTCCCCCTCCTCTCTTTCCCCTTCTCGCTCACTCTCTTTCCCCCTTCCTCTTTTTTTCCGTGTGCGGGCGCGTTCGTCAACCCCGCAATTTCTACCACCTCTCGTTCCATGTGCTCGCTTGCCGGGCTATTTTCCACTCGTCACGTCATCTGGCTGCTGCACGCGTCAGGAGAGCGTGTGGTGCAACCAACAATGTCCGCGCGCACAGGAACCGGTATACATACCGTCATACAGTCGGCGAGACAGTACAGTCAGATGGTCGTTCACTTACTACGTAGTACGTTTATACGAGAGAGAGAGCCCGTAAGCCACATCCGGTACACGGTGCATTTCTACCGTACCGTCGCCACCACCGTCGTCTCGTCGTCGTCGTTCCAGATAAATAATACGCGGCGGTTTCTCGTATTACAATCAAACACTCGGACAAATCTGTCTCTCATTATACGCGACGTCTCTCATGGAAGATCCTTATCCGCGGTCGGTTTTTCTCCCGCCTCCCCATCCCCCCCTCCCCCTCCCCATCGAAATACAATCCATCCCGGCAATGCATTGCAAAACCGCCGTCGGTTTATATCGATATTATCCACGATCCGAGATGCCTTACGAGCCGCACGTACGACGCGCGCGCTTCGACCGTGACGGATTCGCGAAATTATGCAACTCCTCGCAAGTCAATTTTCCTCCTCGAAGCGCAACATCGCGCATTCCTGTCTTGCTCGGTGAGGTATTCGAGGACGAGTTCCCGATATCGTCGAGATGCGGCACAAATAAATAGATCGTCAAATCCGCACGCTGTAACAATATCGTTAATTTATAATGCGGGTTCAACATCGCGAGCGCAATTCGAATTTCGCGGGGGAGCGTTTATCCTTCCGCATCCTTCCGTTTTTTGTCGCGCGACGGATTTTCCTCGTTTTCACGCCTGCGAACGACGCGGAGCACCAGAAGTGCCCGAACGGTGTCGGCGGTCCCGGCGGCGTCGTCGCGGCACGGCAAATAATTAGCAGCGCAGCGTTTCGCAGGGAAGAAGAGACTCCGGCTCTCTGCATCGCTTATAGCGTGCGGCTCGCACGGAATGCCTCGCGGGCCTTTTGCGGCATTCCCGGACAGTTATTCGAGGCCAACGTTCGAGAGCGCGCTGTTCGGAGCAGCGGGGGCCCCGGTGGAGAACGAGACGTCGCGTTCTTTCCACACTCCGAGAGCGGGAAGACGACGACGACGACGGCGACGGCGACGGCGACGGCGACGACGACGACGATAACGGCGAGGGGGTTCATTCGCAACGGAGTCCATCATCGCCGGTATGCGGCGGTATTCTGCAGTTTTCTGACGCGCGGCTAATATGGGCGCACGCATCGATGCGTGCTCGCCAAATAACAAGGTGCTAGGGTAAATGCCAATCAGCAGCCGGGGTAATCGTGCCTTTCATAATACCGCACGCAGGTCCACCTCCGGCTCCTCTCTCACCCCGTCCACTCTGCCGTCAAAACGATCGCATCGGACGTGTAATCAAACGCGATGCCGACGTTGTGGGAATACATTTTCGCAAGGGGGCCCTATCGCGGCAGCAAGGAGAGCACGTTGTGCGATACAAGACTATACGAGATTATACGAAACGGCCTCTGAGAGGCTAGTTGTTAACTCGCGAAATTTTTTAATCAGCCTTTCAGGATATTGCGAGATACAAGCGTAGGCAAAAAGTTGGCTATTGAGTGTACGCGGTACCATAAACGTAGTATATAGTTCCTAAATCTAAATCTAATAGATTCCGAATTAAAAGAACTCCGCGAATTAAACTCGAATCTTAAAATAATTTTCGTTCGAACATTAATTATTTCTTCCTGTAAGAAATGTCTCTCATATATACATTTCACGCTCAGAGAAGTTTGTTTTTTTTTTGTTTTTTTTTTTTTTCAAAGGAACAATTAAATGCTAATTTTTGTTAAATATTCGATAGCCGCTTTTTTTTAGCAA
This sequence comes from Pogonomyrmex barbatus, assembly GCF_055798465.1. Taxonomy (NCBI): domain Eukaryota; kingdom Metazoa; phylum Arthropoda; class Insecta; order Hymenoptera; family Formicidae; genus Pogonomyrmex; species Pogonomyrmex barbatus. Next base: position 1,859,525 of record NW_028297107.1, read on the forward strand.
GGCTTAACTTTCGGATCAAGAGCCCACATGATTTATGGATCAGCGTAAAAATGCTCAGGTTTTTTCCGAGCGTGATTCACCGCTCGCCTTATCCCGCGGTGACCTCGATCCCTCGAGAGCGTTAGCGGAGCGATCGGCCTCGTCGTAGTTAAGTTCCGAGCAAACTCACAAAGTGGCTTCGTTTGCATCGCGGTAATTAGTACGGCTCATCCGCGCGCCTCAACACCTTTGATGCACACCTTTTCACACTTGCGCGCGCGCGCGCGCGCGTGCGGCCCCGGGCGAGCACGCGGGTGCGCGTGCACCTGCGCTAGCATGGCGCTAATTGACACGAATAGCACGGATTGTTCCCCGAGGACAGTGTTTTTCGAGACACTTATTGAAATTATCCCCGCGTCGCGCGGCGCGTTCCGGCGGAGTAAACAGGAAAATTTCGAAGTTGCGAAAGATGCACTCGGGCGATTAGAGCCGCGGAGCGCGCCGCGTTTTTAAACGTATCACATGCTTTTCGCGTATTACAATTATCCCGGCATCGCGTGTCGCTTCGGCGAGGTAAACAGGAAACTTTCGAGTTGCGAAAGACGTATGCGCGAATGACAAAAGGAGCATTCTCCGTACACACGTACGTCCTTTGTCTCCGAGCAGGAAAGAATCTAGAGCAGAAACGGAGAGAGGGGGAGGGAGGGAGGGAGGGAGGGAGAGAGAGAGAGAGAGAGAGAGAGAGAGAGAGAGAGAGAGAGAGAGAGAGAGAGAGGGGCAGCGCGGCGTCTGTCTTGTTCCGCGGATGTGTCTCATTTAAACCTTATTAATTCTTATTAACCTCCGGTGTCGAATTCTACCTTGACATCTTTTTTTCTTTCAAAACCTCTCTGGGAAATTGTGCAGCGTGCATCCCGCGCGACAGCGAGATATATCCGATACGAACGATCGCGCACAATCGCCCGAGATCGTTATATAAATTTCTTGGCTGCTCACACAGCAGAAAAGCCGTGCTGAGACAGCGATCTCTCTCAGAAGAGTCTCTCCTACGAGAGATTCCCTATGCCGGCCACGTTATCTTTTCCCTCGCAGTTTACACGTATCGCTTTCTTTTCAACGAACACGCTGCAACCGAGGCTCCGAACGACACGCGGGATGACTTCTCTTGATTCTCTCGAAGACTTTAATATTCACTCGCGAGTAATATTTTTTTTATCCTCGCGAAGGAGATCTCACCGCTCGCTATCCGGATTCGGATTCGCGAAAGAACGACCTTACGGCGAAATCCCTGTACCTGTAAATCGATACCTACTTGCAACGTATCATCGCGCGAAGAAGCGGATTACGAGCCGGTTATAGCATCGCGCCGCTGCAAATCGCGCATTCCAGGGAGGATGAGAGGAGGAGGTTCGCGCACTCGAACGATCGGCGATCCCGATTCCGCTGACTTCTAGTATATTCGTCCTTCGTCCTCCGCCCGCCCCCGGGGAAGGAGAACGAGCCAGGCGGCTTCTCCACCTCCCCTTCCGTTTCTCCTCCGCCGGAGAGCTCTGCTGGAGAACGCAGATGACATCGGCTCTCCGTCTTTGCTTTGGCGGATATTTAAATGCAGTTACGTGCATTTACGTGCTTCCTCCGCGCGCGGCGTCTCCGATTGCATCGGTATTTTCTCGAAGCGCATCCGCGCGCGCGCTCCCGCGGACGACGAGGACGTTCCGCGTCACGACGATTTGCGCGACGTAAGCGATTCCGCCGCCGCGAGCGGCGCGGTTTCGCCTTCCGCATACGTCGCTCGCGATCCGACGAATAGCCGTCGCGCGCTGCAGCATTTTAGGTAGTGGATAAGGTCGGAATACGAGATGCTCATTATGCGCGTTTCCATTCCCAACGATTTTCGCAACACGGTCGTAATTCAGAGGATTATAGTCGCAGATAGGAATTTTACATGTGTTCCGCAGGATGTTCCGGTACAAATACGTGCGTATATCGTACGTGTTTTCAAAAATATATAGCCGCATAAAATATATAATATAATGCATATTTTTTTATATTTGAACGTAATATAATTAAAATCACACCTCTCCGTATTTCAACGCTTTCCCGCATCCTTCTATCAGATTTTTACTTTTTCCTCAATGAAAACGCCCTGAGGAGGTGTCTCCGTTTGAGTGCGAAACGCTTACGCTTACGCTTACGTGAAGGGAACGGCGAGATAAATCGAAAATCATGCGCGTTTACGGACAGCCCACAAACTTCCTGCACAAAAACTCCGTTTTAACTCCGTGACGTATCCGCGACGCATCACTTACGCGTCCTATACGCGACCGCTCTAACCCGATCGCCCTCGTCCCAATCGCTCGTCCGTCGTTTTCGCTGAGAATTCAGAGTCACTCGATATCACGCGCGTGGCTGACATTCAATCGCCGTCGCGATTCTAGTCCGCTGCTCCGCTGTTTTCTTCGAGCATTTCGGAGAAGAAGCCAGCCAAACTCGAACGTCCCATTTGATCGCATCGCTCGTACGCGAGACGTGACCTGCGCGAGAATATGTCTTCGTTGTTCTCTTTCTCTCTTCCCCCCCCTCTCTCTCTCTCTCTCTCTCTCTCTCTCTCCTCTTTCTTGGGAAACGATTTCTTTCCTTGTTTCCCGTTGTTTTAATCACACGAGGAAAATACCGAGGCGCCACTCGCATACACTTAGCCTCCGCCTGGCGCGTGCAGATGCGGTTTCGCATATCCAAATGCTGTTTTTCCTCGTGACGCCGCGCCGCCGCGGCGAATCTCGGTCAACGCTAATCCTCCAACGTTGGCGCGGGTGACACATGTCCCACGCCATTAACCGCGTCATGGCCAACGCGGTTGTTATTCGTATTCGCTAATTTAAGGCACCTCGAGGACCTTTCTCTTACGAAATATCGCGGGGTTATTTATATCACTTGCTCATAAAAGACTTCCCCTCCCCCCCCCTCCCCTCGGAATCGCCATCTATTATTTCGTTATTTTCATACAAGATGTATGTCCGCCTGCTTTGTATACTGACTAACCGTGTTATTTATTATACTCTCGCGTATAATAAATTAATCAGATCATTTAGAAATAATTTCTCCTGATATTAATATTAATAGATAAATACTATACCACATAGTTAAAAACAGTGACTGCGCGCGCGCGCGCAGTCCAATTTGCTAGACTATTATTTATATTTCGCCCACAACACGCGCGCATATATATATATATATATACACACGAAGAAAGACACGTGTTTCGTTCCGAAAATTGCATTCAAGATGCTCGGCGAGAGACGCTCCCGCTGTCGCTTCGGGAAGCAGGAACGCAAGGTTCGCTGCACTTGCCGCGCGCGAGCGCATATCTCGCGTGCACTTTCGTCATCGATGTGCCTCCACACGCGAGAGCCATGGTTTTGCTCGAAGCAAAAGCGAAGAAAACGCCTGGTATCCCGAGAATGCTGTCTAGGTAGGAGCGGCCCTTGCCAGCCAGGACACGCGAGGATCTTCTTAGCCGAGGAGTTAGTCTAGCTTCGAGCTAGAGCCGAATTAAATTACGGACTGACCGATCAATCGAGATTCGCGGAGCACCGAGAACACGACAATTATTTTGTCGTTACAAAATATCAATCAAATTTAGGTCATCGACGGTGAATTAAACTTAGTCAACGTCAGTTCTCTCAAAATGTTAGGAGGTATTATGATGTCACAAGGTTACGTCACGTTACACCATCAATATTGTAATGTTAACATTTATATTCACACCTCTCGTACATTTATATTAATGTATTTTATGTAGAAATCACAGTTTTAGAGATATATTTATAAGAAATTTATTTTAAATAAAAAATGATTCTTTGGAGATATGTAAATCTGATAAATTTCTTAAAAAAAAAAAAAAAATCGTTTAATAACTGATATTTTTTTGAAAATAAAATAAATATGTATTATACCGAGAGGACATCAGTCTTTTCTTGAAATTCATAATTCATAAATCGGATCTCTTACGGATCCACGTGTTCTTTAAAAACAACGCGAAGTCCTACATTTTGCGATTTTAATCTTTAATCTTTAAGCGATTTTATTTTGCGATTTCCAATAAATGAACGTAATCGAATGTAGGCTGTCAAGCGGAATAAGTCAGAATGAAAATGATGAGGATATTGTTCGCGCGAGGTAAGCGATAATGACCGTAATGAAATCAAATTAGGACGGTATAAAAGATAAGTATTCCGGTATAAAAGGTAAGCGCGCGACCATTAATCGATACCGATAATGTAATAAAATCGCTGAATTATCCTTTTCCCATGATATAATGAATCATTAAACGTATCCGATCGAGAGCTTAGTCACGCGTCGCTAAAGTCGTCGTCGTCGTAAGTGATTGTTTATCAGCGAAGGCAGTTGGTAGACACGCGGCTGCCATCGATTGCCACACATTGATGGATGACGATGGCAATGAAGTCGTTAAAGGTGCATACTTGTCACGAGGAATGTAAAGAGGTAGGACGGACGAGAGCTCGGAGAGCCCGGAAAGTCTTTGCGAGGCAAAGTCGTTCGACTTCGGCCTTTGATCGGCGCGGGTCGTCTTCGTTCCTCGCGACCCCGACACCTTTAACGGCGGCAAAGTCGTTAAAGGCGCGCCCACTTACTCCCGGGCGGAAACTTCGCGCCGTAACTCCCGTGATTTTTGCGGGCCGCGTGCAAAACACGGCGACAGGACGCTAATCGACTTCGCGGGACCGCCGTGAGTTATCAATTAGCGGCCGGGGAAGGGCCTCACCTATTATCCGGCTTTCCCTTCGTGAAAGTCGGCTGGCAGCTCCTCGAAAAAAGTGCGCCGCGCAGGGTTCATCAATTCGCGATGTTCATCAATTGAGCTATTAATCGGTGATGATAGTAATAACGCCGTTAAAAACGCCGTTCTCTGCCAAGTTTATGATCGCCCCAACAAAGTGGCTTAAAACGCCCTCGCCGTGCCGTTCGCCGGTATCGCCATTACGGCCATTTACGGATGCACAATATCCAGCAATTTATATATATTGATAGTTGATGATAGTAATAAAGCCGCTAGACTGCCCTAACCGCGCGCCTAGCGAGCACAATGTGAGACGGGCGGAATCGGGAGAGATCGGGATTGCACGAGAGATCGTGCGTATACCCTCGCGGGGCGCTACCCTTTGATCAGCGGACATCTACAATCCGGCACAATGTAGAAATCCGCAGTTTCCACGAATTTCGCGCATTGATATATGGCGGTGGTAAGGGAAATTGCCGGGTTCCTCGTCTACGCTTTGAGTCTACGGAACGGTCGAAGATGGAGGCGCCAGGTAAATTTCGCAGAAAATTAAGCGACCCCGCCGAAAAGCGGGGCCTTTCGCTCGTAGAGGAGGCGACGAGGTATTTCGATCGACTGATCGATCCGATCGATAATGATAGTGATAAAGTTCTTCAGAATCCTCCTCGAATTTAAGAAACGGCTAAGCGAGGCGCGCCGGAGGAATCTAATATTAAATTACGCCGTTATATCGACGATTTTCATCAATTTCCAGCGCATGAACAAGAGTAACGGTAGCGTTAAGATCCGAGATTATCAATTATCATGGATATTATTGTCGTAAACTCGAGCCCCTTCCTCCCGATATATCCTGGCATAAATATCAGAAACAGTAGCAGCTGCGGCAACGTCAGTTAGCTCCCGCGGTTTAATCTACCGCGATCTAACTGCAAATTCAAGACCGTAATTTAATTAAGTTTAAGTCAGCCGGCTATTGGCGAGAGGCTGGTGTTTAACGAGGCTGTCGATAGCACGTTTCTAGCGCATCCGTTTCCGAAAGGTGCGCGAGGGATCGCGCGAGAAATTAAACTTCAAAGTCCGAGACGCGGACGCGGAGTTTCCCCTCGGCTGCACAAAGTAGAGACGCCGATCGTCGCCGCGTTTGATGCATCACTGGATAATAATAATAATAAAGTTTCGCCGGGTCACCGCGCACAATTCCCCCGGTCATCGCGATGAGTGGCAGAAATCGTCTGCGACTAAAGCGAGAGGCTTTCGCGTCCCGACCGTGTTCCGGAGAGTGTCTCTTCCGACGATGATACAAGGCGACATAGACCGCCTCTGCTGATATATCGACCGATAATGACCGGTAATAAAACATCGGATCAGGAGGAGAAGAGCGTACCACTCTATAGGTGAAACGCATGCGGCACTCGGTACCCACGTCGATTAGTGAAAGCAGAAAATGCAACGCTGGCGAATTTGTTTTAGCGCTGTGTTCTCTTCCGCGCTGATGTATCAACCAAGAATTATAATTCTGGCAGAAAAATAGCTTTGAAGCAGAGATGCATAATATTATGCTTAAAATTTATTCAGGGTTCCTGGAGGAGAATTTGTTACAAAAATATGTAATTGAGTCTTGCAGTAGGAATGACAAGGACCGATGAAAATCTCTGAAAAATCCCGTAATCAAATCGGCTCTATGTAAAAACGAAAAACGATCAACGGCTGTGCGTGACAAGAATCCGATAAGAATCTCGCTCACGTTATCGGCAACGAGCGCGAGCGTATCGTTTGAAAGAGCTGAAAGCGAGCAGATAAAAAAGAAAAATGCATCCGCGTTGCAATCACCTTTCACACCGGCTCACCTTGTACGTCCGACGAGAACGTACAACGGAATATTATTAAACAATCATTTCTAGAATGCGTTTCCTACACTTGCAAGCGCGGCGCGCAATCCCTGCCGATAACAGGCGCATAAATTCCGATTAAACGTACGCTATGGTTTGCGCTCGCTCACTTTTACTTTCCGCTGGGCGCAGGAAGAGAAACCGAGTCGCGCGTGAGTTGTCGACGACGATGTCGACGACGAGCGTCGCTCGGCGTCCTTCGTCCTACGTTGTGGAAATACATCTTTCCTCCCCACGTTCCATTCCATTCCGCGAGAGAACGACGTACGCGTTCGACGTCCGCTCGCGGAATTCGTCGAATCATCGTCCCCGCTAAATATAGAATCTCCCCGCCATCTCGGATGTCACTCATAAAAAGAGCAGCGAAAGGTCATAAACGCGCGTCTCGCGCCGCTGACGGATGGTACACCTTAAGCGAAGATCCATCTCTCGAGGACGATCGAGAGCATCTCTTTGAACTCGCTCGCTCGCTCGCTCGCTCGCTCGCGAAAAACCATCACGGAAGATCGTGATTCTCTCCTTCTCTCACTATCTTTCCTCCTTCACTCGGTCCTTTACAGAGAACTTGTGCTTTGCACAAGAGCACGACGATACCTTTCATCGCCAACGAGGTAAGAAGTATCTGCGCCGCGAGGAGAAGCGAAGAGATCGGATCGGCGACGACGTCGGGGAAAGGTGTGACGAGAGAGGAAGGGAGGAGGGAGAGGTAGATAGATCGCAGATAGAAGCAGAAGTGAGTGGAAAAAGGTGAGGAGAGCGGCGAGCATTGGCTCGACGCGGCCTTAGAAGGTCGCTAGCTCGAGCTAGCCTTCTTTAGCATCCTGCACGGTGCACGTTCTCTCTTCTCGCTCCTCTTTTCTTCTCTCTCTATCTCTCTGTGTTTCCCTTTGCCTCTCTCTCCCTCCCCCCTCTTTCTCTCTCTCTCTCTCTCACTCTCTCTATCCCTCTCATGATCGTTCGCTCTTAGCTCCTTCTCCGTTTTTCTCGGCGCGCACAACCTCAAGATCAGACCGCCGTCTATGTATCTGCATCGAACTGCAGCCAGCCGTGCACTCGATGCACACATATACACGTGTGAACTGACCTCGAGGCTGCCACGGCCTGAACTCGCTCGGTCGTCTCCACTTCGTGGAGATACGACCGCAAGCGAGCGAGTAAACGCCGGAGGAGGATGCACCTGCGCCTAAGTATCCGGATGCAAGGTGCACCGGTCGGTGCAGAGGCTCCTTTCTTCTTCTTCTTCTTCTTTTTCTTCTTTTTCTTCTTCTTCTCCTTCTTCTTCTTCTTCTCCTTCTTCTACTTTGCGTGACTTAGACATATCTAGCTTTACGTGGACCGAGGATATGGACTGAGCGACTGGTCGCAAAGAGTCGCGATCTCTCGATCAGTTTAGTATCGCGATAAAGAAATACACTCGTTTGACTTGAAATCGATTCGTCATTAGATCCTGGCTCGATATCTTGATATTCGATACAAATTATAATAATGAAAATGTTTCTCTTAAATAAATCTATTTCTTTTAAAATAAATTAATAAAGAGAAAGAGGAGGAGAAAAAGAGGGTCGCCGAGGGACGTAAAGCGCGCGAAATTAGTCTTCGTAGGGAAGTTTCCGTTTCCTCTAAATAAATAAGTAAAGCAATTAGCCCGAGTACAGCCGCAGTGTTACCCTTCCGAGAGAAAATAGGGCGCTACTTGTCGACGTGAGTCACGAAAATACACGGTGCGATACTTTATACTTAATCCCGTATAGCAAAGCTTAATTTAGCTAAGAGCAATTAGCGTGTCGTAGACAACGCGATAAGGACCAGATAAAGGTTAAGTACAGCTTACCATATGCAAAATTACATTCGCGTATACGTTAATTACACTCGTATCGCGCCAATTATGAACTGAGCTCAACGAGCGATCTTTCGCGTGCGCGAATTGAAAGCACAAATTAATTAAGAACATCACGTCGAATGGCGTCGGTTAACACGAGTGGCGTAGACATCGTCGACGTCATGTCGTACGCAAGAATAGCGCGCAAAACAATTGGATTTCTCGGCAATTCTCGTTTGATTCTTAGAGTTTTCAAAAATAAATATTTCAACGAGTCATGAAACACCGAGAAAGCGGGAGAAAAGTTGACAAAATGCGAAAGATCAACGTACGTACTGTCGCGTCGGGGAGGGCAAAAGAACGATAATTGACACGCTAATGCCACACGTGCCCTCCAATGACACGTTTGGTAGGTCCAGCCGCTAGCATCAGCACGTTAAATCAGTAATTTCGGATTGCGACCCTGGCATTAAAATTGAATCAACCGACAGTAGTCCATCCGCATTCCCCTCATTCGCGCAATCACGTCTACGATTCCGGATTTTGAACAAGGCAATGCTCCTGGCGGAGCAAAATAATCGCTTTCCAGCCAGATTATTTTCCGACAATGATAAAATTAATACTCCAACATTTTTTTATGTTTGCACGGAGATGATAAATAAATAATGAAATCTAATTAATAATAAATAAGTAATTAGCTTTCCATATCTTTTCAAAGACGAGGAAGATGTTGGGATGTGGAAGTGACGAAGAGAGATGGAGGATAAAAGAGGGGACAGAATCCGACTCTGGTCTAATTAGGCAGGTGATCGTTGTGTCGTAAGGTCGTCGAACTGTAGCGTGATCGTACACACGCGGGGGATGATTTCGTGAATCATACCGAATTTCGGGCTGGAACCCATGCGTCACCGATTAGCGGATCACGAAGAGGTGGAAAGAGAGAAAGAGACGGGGAGTTTCGTGTGGGCCGTCCGCCGGTTCTTTGATGGCCGCCCCGGGAACCCGAGGACCGCGCTTGATCCAATCGACGGAAGTGGAATTAAGATATCGGGGATGACTATGCCTGCCTCAGCTTTCGGATACAGGATGAGTCGGTCGACGCTTATCGTGCGTCTCGTAATTAAGAATCACGAGCTGGGAGCCGGGACACGATAAAGTACATACGAGGTATCCTGGGGTCAGGTCGATAAGAAGACAAATTAAGAAGAATGGGGAGCTTGTATCAATAACGAACATATAGACAGCTACGGAATCAATCGACATTGAAGAGTAAAATTAATTTCCCGGATAGATATATTCGATAAAAAAAGTAAGTAGATTATTTTGGAAGCAATAGAATAAATATGTAGCATCGTTTTGTTTTTTTTATTGCAATTTCGAAAGGGGAGGAGTCTAAAATCTTATACAAGACCGAAGATACTTGGCTAACGCGTGAAAACTCGCGACGTTTGATTTCCGCGGCGGTATTATCAAGCAACAACTTTACGAATACGATCGCGTTGATAGATCCGTCCGATAATTTCAATCGACGCCGCTGTCGCGAGAGTCGTCGGGCTTGTTTCTCTTACAAGAGAGTAACATGGCGAAACCGCCGGGCGAAATAATACCGCGCTCAAAGGAAGCCGATGTTTGCCGATTCATCCACTTTCGCCGGCCGGTGATTGGTCATCCGCGAGCGGCACGATCCAATTATCCGTCGATCAATACGGATTCGCGATCCGTATCGGCGGCTCCGATAAGATCGTCTCTCTTTTTCTTGCTTCTTTCCGTGCGACCAGTAAACGTGAGCCGCGTTTGTTGTTTCCTCGCGCCTCGATACACATCCGATCCAGTTTCGTGGATCGTGCGAACCGCCTCCTATCGAGTTTCGCACAAATCGCGCACGTAAGCCAGCTTTATGCTCCATTACACGGTGGCCGACTGTGTGCTTTCTATTATAACGCGGCTGCCTCTTACGGTGCATGCGGCTCTTATCGCGAACTGCCAACGTGACTTCCTCCCGCACAGGTAGATCTACCGCTATCGCAATGGCGATTAATATCCTGGTGTTTGGCGTACTTTTAAAGGGACGCTGCCTTTAAGCGTTTTCTTCGTATCGCTTCACCGGAATGAACTTTTACGTTAAATATTCAAGCGGCTGATGAGTAAATACAGATAACGAAGTGAGTGGGGGGGGTGAGTGTAGAGTACAAGCGGGGTGCGCTGTGAAAAATATAATAAAAGCAGACGAAAAAAATATAAAATACAACAAATCATAATAATGAAATCGTACATTTAACGCCAGAAATTAATTTTTAATTAATTCTGTGCAAATTTTATTTGGCGAGATATTGTTAGTCAAATGTATACTTTGAACTGCTAGAGTCAACGGAGATCTTCTCGGAAGAACGTGGGATTGATGGCCGTGCAAAAAGTACAATGGCCCTTTCAATGTTAACGAAACCGTATATGTATCTGTGTATGTGTGAAATCTTCGCAAATTCTTTGGGCTATCGTTTTCGATGACGTGTCGTCGAGTTGGATGACCCTCGCCGGAATGCAACACGTGCCACAAAATCGTGCATTATCGCTGAACACGGCAGAACGATAAAACGGAGCGACAAGGAAGACGTGATAAAATACAAAAGATGTCCACTAATCTGCCTCTCACACGAATGCTCTTTTTGTCTCGAACGCCATTTTAGTATGCACAGCCGCAGCTGAGTGGTTAAGTATGAATCGCGGTTGTAAATTTTCATTTTACAGCCTTAAGACTCGTACCATTCGACAGAATCATCGATCTAAAACGATCGTACATGACGGATGTCCCCCTCCCCAAAAAAAATAAATAAATAACCAGGGAACAATAAATATGACGGCTAAACGTTAGCCAATAATTGTCAAAGCTTTTAGCATATAACGGCCATTTGACGGCGACTTGAATAATTTTACTAGAGACCCTCGAATATGAATAATAGTATATTCGTACAGAAATCTCTTATGAGATTTATCGAAGTTCGTACGAGAAAGCCCCCCAGTGTCACATACAGCGATTAATCTTTGCATCGTTAAACAGTCGAAATGTTTTTCTTTATACATCATTACGTTTATATATCATTCCTTAGGTTATGATTGCGACGTCTTAATTATCATTCTGTCTGTATGAGAGCTTCGTAAATATTTAAACGCGGTAAACCGACGCTTCGACGAAGTGATTGCGACATACGATCCAATGACAAATGTAAAATAAATAGGAAATTCGATACTTTCCTCTAGCCTATACCGATTTTTTTCTTAGTGTATGCTGCAATCATGTATTTTTCATCCATAAATTCTACGACGGAAGAAACACTTGAAAGGTCGATATATTTCATATTTTGATTTATTATAGAAGTTTTTAGAAGTTAAGTATTATAGAGGTTAAGAAGTTAAGAATTAAATTTTTGTCAAGAGAAAATTAAGTTAAAATTATATGAAAAAGAAACAATTCTTTATAAAGATATAATCTCAAAAATTAAAATCCAAACTTGATATTCAATGACTATCTTTTTATAAGGAAATTCTCATAATTTTTGTTTCCTACAATTTACAAAAAATGTTAACTGGTCAAAGCATGAAAAGAGCGACGATGATTCCGAAATAGTCCCAGGAGAGGTTCAGAATCGCGCCGAGCTTTCGAGAGTCTCCTCGTGAAAGTCACCGTTCACCGTTCAAGGGGAGGCGATTGACTTCGCGGTTGCACGCGTACGCGCACGCGTGTTCTCCGTCTTCCTAAGTGACCTTAGCACGACGACGGGTACTTTCCTCGATAATCTTTCCCCGCCGCCCGACACAACCGCCCGTCATCGAGAAAGCTTCGAGAAAGTCACCCATGAGGCGATCCGTCCGACGATCATATTCATTCTCGGGGGAGAAATTTTGTCGTCGTTTTTATTGCCGGATGGCAGATCGCCGTTCTTAGCTGCCACGCGTCATCTCCTCTTTCTGGTCATCGGCGATGATCGAGAGATCGCAACAGGAAGGCGCTGCCAACACCGGGTCTAAAATCGCGAGCGATTCTACGCCGCGGCTGCTCCTCCTACCTCCTAGCTACCATCACATTGTCTACATAGTGAAAGGAAGTCCAGGAGGTGTGTGCTGCCGCGGCGCCGTCTACGGATTTACATAGGAATGAAGCACTTCCTGCTTTTATTCTTGACTCGACGATTATCTTCTCGATTATATCCACTTTTTAAAATATAACTACATGTGAGGCCGCGACGTAGCATACGCGCGAGATCGCATTGCCGTAAATAGAACGTCCCGGTAATAAGCCGGGTGCGGTACGCTCAACGGGAGAAACGAGCTTCTTCTTACGCGTCAAGCCATCGGATTCCATCGGGATCCGCTTTTTCCGGTTTTTATATCGGGCCTCACCGGAATTCAGGCGTCGAAACTGAACTGTTAACTCGCTCGACGTCCAACCCTTTTGGGCGGAAAGACGAAACACGAGGCGGCCGCGAGAGATAACTGGTCGATCTGTTAGTTCCTCTTGGTGCGGAACCTTGGCAAAAAAAAGACTTGGCCTTCGATAGAATACGAAAAGAACTGAATAATAAAATAATTTCCGAAACGTGGTGTTGCGCTGCGATTGTACTGTACTACGCGAGAATCCCGGCCAATTTCGTCAATTTCTAAGCGATACACGGTCCGAATTATTCGGTTACATCCGAAGAGAGACACGTGCACGCAACCGAGTAAATACGTGGCACGCGGTAAACGCGTAGGATCTCCACAGGACGTACGTACGATCGTATCTACCAGGGTATTTAGATCGAGCCAGCCTCCGGACTCAGTCTGGCGTGCCAAGACGCGCAGACGAGTCAAGGACCTCCTCTTCCTCCCGTCCCGCCGCCGGAATTTGATCGGAGAATCAACGGAGGCGTTCATGCGCTCATTCAGCCCTTCCCATTGTTCGACTCGCGTTCGCCAGGCCCAGCAGCTCCGGCCAGACCCGTCTGACGCGAATTATCGGGGGACCCGATTTAAGTCTAGTTAACGAACGACGCACCGGGGCGAGCCGGCCGTCCTCCGGCTGTTGAGCTAGGCGGAGAATTAAGTTTAAGATACTCGCCCAAATTATTACTCGACTGCCTATCGAGATTCAGCTATAAAAAAAATGTATATGTGAAACTATATGTAATACGCGATAAATCAATTTATCAATTTATCAATTTATGCATTTTATGCTTATTGAAATTTATCGTTCTGAAAAATCGCAGGCGAAATTGCGGCTCTACGGTGAAAGGTGGAGATGCGCGAATGAGGCGATCGCTGTTACACCTACTGCACATTATCGCAGTCGAAAAATCTCTTATCGGAGAACAACTCGGCCGAGACTGCGTTTGATCGGCGGTATTTACGTCCTCGTTTGACCGTCCATTGTTCCCGTAACTATGAGCTGTACCGCCGTCTACCAGGAGGGCTCGTCCAGTGGCCGATGTAGGTTATCGCGAATCGCCATTTAAATCTGACAATATACAAACCTACTTTTGGGTATATGCGATACACCGTATTGCAAATTCGTGAGATAGAGATGCCCGCCGATTCCTTTACGCCCGCGAATAATAACCTCCAAACGTAATCTTCAAACGAGATCATAACTTTTTTTTTTTAATCCCCGAGCGAATAGCGGCCAGCTGGTTTGACTTGGAACAATCCGCTACACACCCCGTGTAACGTCACTGGCTGTTTTATTCACGGCCGTATCTCGCAAAAACCGATCGACCTGGTCGACGGTATGGCGATCGAACTGCAACAGACCTCCGGTTGATGACCGGACTCTGCCAGCATTATTTAACTAACGAATCGCGGTATAGGCTACGACAGTCACCCTTGTCTTGTCCTCCACCCTTGTCTCGTTCAGTTCTACCTACTCTGCCAGCAGCTGACGTTGCTTAATGCTCTCACGATCGCCTTTCGTCCATTCGACTTCAAATATTCCGAATTACCTGCCTATTTTGTCCTATTTTTGTCGCTCGACCTTCAAGTGTATTTCATGTGTACTTTCCCTGGCTTTGGCCTGGCGACACGTCATTAGTGCCGCACGAATAATTTTCGTTCAATCGTCGCATGATAAATGAGGTACCGACAGACGAAGTAGCTATATGTTGCTATAAATTATTAAGAGCAGCAAATCGTCAAAATTATAAAAAAAAGTGTTTCAAATATCGTGATCAAAATTTAATTTACATCATCGATTACGGAGTAGAACTTCTACAAGCACGGCGGTGAAAATATTTCTTGTTGTATAGTTTAGAAAGAAAAAAAAAATCTTTCTAATTTTATCATTAGCTAATGATTAATTATTATTCTCTCTTTGGTTTATACCTCGACTTGATTATAAGCCTTTGCCTCTTTGGATCTTGTGAATATTAAACGGATTAAACAGAAAGTGCTATGTAACTCAGAAGAAAAATATTGTTCGCATACTTTGTTGCAAAACAAGCTACGTCACCAGCATGGACGACGTGGACGGCCACCTCTTTTGTGTCTGCAACGGAGTTGGCACTTTCCTCGTTGCAGTCTGCGAATTCTCGGAACGCAGGGACGAGGGTCCAGCAGGAGCCTGGATCCGACCGGGGCCGGTCGGCTGGCCGCGGCCGTATCAAGGTACACGTACTCTCTTTCTCCCTTTCTCTTTCTCGGTCTCTCTCTCTCTCTCTCTCTCTCTCTCTCTCTCTCTCTCTCTCTCTCTCTCCCTCTCCCTCTTTCTCTCACCAGTGTATCCGTGCGTACGCCATGACCCGCCACGGGGCCGGAGGGTGAGGACGTAGGAAGGACCAGTACAGGGTGGGACAGGAGGGGCCCACGGAGGCGAGACAGGCCTTATACGAGCGCGGTGGCCATCGGGGGCCCCTTCTAATGTTTGATAGTTGTGTGTGGGCCGCCGGCCCTGGCCGGCCACTGCCGCCGCCGCCGCCGCCGCCGCCGCCGCCGCCGCCACCGCAGCGTGAGAGAGGAATGCGAGGATGCATAGCCGACTCGTGTTGCCGTTCCTCGAGTGCAACGTGCCCGAACGCACGTCGTCGTTCACCACTTCGAACAATCGACAGCGTTCTTCCAGAGTGCCGGGTCCCAGAATCCAAGAGAGACGCGCGCATACACGCGTGCATGCGTGAGTCACACCTCGCTCTCTGTCTGTTGACCTCGGAGCAGTGTCCATCGATTTCATAATCCGGCGCGAATAAAGGATACCGCCGATCTTTTCTCCTTTTTTTCCTCCTCTTACATTTTTTACTCCACGAGCACATATCAAAATCATTCGCACGGCCGCACGTGCGCGCGAACTTTTTATCGTAATTTTTCACACGCCGAGAGAGAGAGAGAGAGAGAGAGAGAGAGAGAGAGAGAGAGAGAGAGAGAGAGCCTTGAGTAAACGAGATGGATTGATTTTTGATACTGTAAAAGAAAGACGGCGTAATAACGCGCCGTTTATCCTTCAAAGACGCTCGTTCGCGCGTGAACGATAATATACGATCCTCGGTTTATTCGATGTGGAAAAGGAAACAACGCGCGATTTATCTTTCTATCGCACTCGTTAGTACACGATGATTTATTCGAACAATAGGGGGAGTCTAACGGAGCGTACGCAATTGAGAAGAATACGTTTGGACCTTTCGGTCGGATGGCCGACATTTGGAAAGGGTATGATCGATCTCGCGCCTTAAAGGCAAACGAGGCGGATTCCGTGGGCATGCTTTGCTTTCTTACGTTGCCTATGGTTAATTCCCACTGACCGCCTTCGGTTTCCTTTCTTTCATTTTAACGAGCGATAAGATTATAAGGGCCGTTAAAGCTGTTCGATATAGCGTATACCGAAGTGACCTAATTGAGCGTGCGCGAATCGCTTGTAAAATTATGCAAGCGAGCGATGGCACAATTAAAATCTACATCGATGACCCACTGGAAGGCGAATCAAGTCGAATTTATCAACCGCATGATTTCAGTCTACGTGAATCTATCTCGCGCATAATAATAACAGCTATCGACTTGCAGATTAGTCATTTTTGAATATTGATAGGGAATTTCTGACAAAAAATCGCGCACGTGTCGGTCGCCTGAATGTTAAACAATGTGTTTTTTTTTTTTTTTTATCAAAAAAAAAACATGCTCGTTTGTATGAGATAAAGTTATTTATCATATAAAGTATCGCATTATGTAGCGTGCCTTGTTTATGGAGAATGAATTCTTTTTTTCCTTTTGCAAATCGCTTACATATTAATGACCCGTACGTGTTCACTATCAAGACCGAAGGAAAATCGGCTCTGACAGATCGCAGCGGTTTTTTTACTTCTCCAACCGTATGTGTGTGCGTTAGATACGTATATATATGTGATGCTGATCCATTAGATGGGAGGAAGCATACACCACGCGCACGAGATAGTCGGTAGCGAATATATTAATCAGACTGCATGGAAATGCAATGATAATTAAGTATAATCAGCGAAAAAAAATTCTACCGCGGACGAGCGCGGCTTTACATTACCGTCGATTTCGCCAAGGTAAATGAGATAAGAGGCGAGCGTGGATACTCGGCGCGACAACGCTCAACTCTCGGTGATTATCATCGATCGAATACGCGAAATTGATATAGGGCCGCCTCTTCCGCATTCGTTAATAGCCCCGATTAACATAACCGCGTAACGCAATTGAATTAGTTTGCGGCGACTGTTTACTCCGGGAGCCCCGTATCCGCATTCCCGATCGAACCAAACGGGAATACTTGATGTCGTTCCGCGGCCGTGCCAGGAGCGTTTTTTTTTTTTTTTCTCTCCTTTTCCTTACGCCGGATGTATTATTGCGTCCGCGAGAGAACGTCCGGCTCCCTTCTCCTCTCCATGGAGAGTAGCAATCTTGAGACGCTAGGAATTATGATACCGCTCGGCTCGGGTCTTTTTCTTTCTTTCTTTCTCTCTCCCCCCCTTCGACCCCTCCCCCCCGCCTCCCGCTTTCCCCTTCTTCCTTGCTGCGAGAAGAGGGCGATATCCTCCTGCTTCTTGAGCCCCGCACGATTCGGACTCTGCCAACTTGGCTTATCGGCACTCGGCTTTTTACTCTCGCGCTACGACACCTTTGTGCACTGGTCCAAGAACCATAATTCTTCCTCATTCGCCAGAGGCATCCTCTCTCTTTCCTCTCGGTCTGCCACGGCGGTCTTACGTAATCGGTGCGGCGCGTCGCGGCGGCGGCAGCGGCGGCGGCAGAGACAGTTTCGCTGCCAGTTCCATTATCGCTAAATATGTATGCTTCATTATTATCCCATTTCCGACGAATAAAATTTCAAGTCTACCGCATTTTGCACCCTTCGTCGGAGTGTAGCGTACTTTTTATTATTCACGATATTCTCTTAGCTTCGTGCTTGAAAAAAAAAAAAAAAAAAACATGATTAAATGTTGAAAGATAATTTCGATGTAGAGTTACGCTAACTAAATCTAAATGATTAATCATTGTCAGATTAAGAAATCAATTATCAGAAGAGAATGAATTAGTAATTTAATCGGAAGAATTTAAGAGAATTAACAGAATTAATTTGCTTTGTAATTAATTGTTCCTATCTGTATTTCTATCTCTGTCTTTTTTGTCAGAACTTTTGGTCAATTTAATCAGTCATGTGAACGAATGAGTAAACAAACTACGATCGGAGATTTTGATATCTCTCACCGTGAATAGAAAGCGTGATAGAAAGCTGCGCCGCGAGCATAATAGGCGGTACTAAGCGTCTCTTTATCAGGTTGTCACTATAATTAGTTGAGATCGTGAGACGCAAGTGATCGTCGATACAAAGTACTGAGGATCGGATCACTTGTAACTCGAAGGAAACTCAACGGAAAGAACTGTCGCGAGAGATCGATGATTACAGACTACTTTCAGAGTGACACGATACTAAACTGACATTGTCATTTACATGACGGGAATTAATTTAGATCCATCTGTAAACATCAGAATTAATATTTGCGCCATCGATGCTTTTATATATATATATATATATATATATATATATATTTATATATATATTTATTTATATATTACATTTTATATATATATATATATAATGTGTGTGTGTGTGTGTGTGTGTGTGTGTGTGTGTAAAAATAAGTAAAAATAATTGATTAATAATTATTTACGTTAATTGTACACGAGAGGTTTTCAAATTGTCTATTATGTCGGCGATCTGATAAAGGTTCATCATACTAGGTCGAATCACGAGCGTCATTTTCGATCACTTTAGCATTCCGTCTCTTCGCTATCAAGATAAAAAAATACGAGGGACCTCGATCCGGCCTCGTCGGCATGGTAACAACATAACTTACTACGCGGTAGCAATGCCGATGCTTTTGAAATCGTCCTTGGCAGTTCGGACGGCATAATAACACGTGTCTCCGTTTATTAACAAAGTTGACTAAATGCCATCGAATTAACGGCGGAGCTTGTCCGAATTCCGCCGAACTTCAACGTATACATAATCATTTTCGTGCACTCGCCGGTAAATAAATTATTCGAGTTAATGCATTCCGGGGAACATCATTTCGGAACCTCCTCGTCGGCACCGTCATCATCGTCTTCTCCCGTTCGCGTTAAGTTTTCGATCCGGCGAACATAAACTACTCGAAGAACGCGGGCAGATGATCGGTCCGCAGGAATTCGGGACAATCTCGACTTCCATCGACACGACAACTGGTTCCGCACATAATTATCGTGGGATAAATAACGCGGGAATAATGCGAGTTAAACCGGTTTCGCGATATACGAAATTTCCACGTGCTACGAATGAATTATTTACGTCAATATATGATTTTTTTACATCTATTTTGTTTTTCTTCGGTTGTTTTTAGCGGAATTATTAATAATAGTAAAAATACGATCACTTTCCTGAATTAAATTCAGTCGCCGAGATACAACGAATCGTTTTCTACGTCGTCGCTGATAGTTTGAATTTTTATCAGAAATCCTCTTATTAAGAATATCTCCTCGAGATATTCCTCAGAGATGAAAATAATATTTAAAATAGACATTTCTCAAGAGATAATCTATTTTTATATCGCGAATTTAAATTCTGTCGAGAATTATAAAGCAAAATAAACATCTAAATAAACATCTCCCTTCATTCAAAAGTGAAAATCTTTATTCATAAAATATCGACAATTTGCATATTTAGGTTACCAATCCGACAACAAAATTTAATTTAATGTATCTCTTCCGGGTTCGAAATATTTGTGTCAGATTGTGTCAGACCTTTTTTTTATGTTAATCCAGAAGAAAAAAAATGAAATTCGCTAGCCACGTCGATCCACGCGCACGTCGGCTTCTCCCCCATTTATGTCTTTATTCGCGCATCGCCGGCGAACATCGTGCGCTTCGATATCGATAAATTCGCGATGGTATCCTAATAATCCGCTTGGCCATTAGCTCAGCTAACGAACCGCTGCTGGAGATCAAGGCTGCCGGCTGCACCAAGGCTGATGCCTCCTCGTGCCGATGCACTCGCGCATACGCATATAAACACGCGTGCCGTCGTCGCGCGCGCGCGCACCCGCGCGTGTGCGCGCGCGCCGCGCTTCTACCCGCGACGCGGGGCGAGCATTCGTAGGTGGTGATCGTACATGAAAATATTTCAAGGCCAAGTGGTAGCGCAATTTTTCATAGCCGCCGATGGTCTTTGACCGGGCGGCCCGCGAGAGATTAGCGAGCGGCATAACTCACTCTTCGCTTTGTGACTTCGTTGCTGCTATTGTTTATCTCTCTCCTCGCGCGGAGAAATCTTCGCTCTTCATCCGACGAGACCGGATCGGCTATCGTTGCGGCTAATTAGGAAATTCTCTGGACTATTTTTAAGATTCGCGGCGCTAATTCCAGGCAACCTTGGAGGACGTCTCTCTCTCTCTTTCTCTCTCTCTCGTTTTCTCTTCTGCCTATCTGTCCTATCCACGACGAGAGCTCTATGCGTCGTATCTTAATATATGCGGTTTAAACAAATTGAGAAATTTTACAACTTCCTCGTTTCGATCGTTGCCACACGGCACTGGCCGTATAAATGTAACGTCGGGGTCTTTTAATAGCCTGTCGTTCATGGAAATTTGTTTATTTCAATTTCACTTGCGTAAAAAATACCTTATCTGCTTCCGCGCGGTATCTTCCGTGACGCGCGGTATCTTCCCGTCACGTAAAACGGACGACTTCGAAAATACACCGATAAGCGTTTCCTCGACGCGTTTTCTTGTCCACCGCGGGTGATACACATAGTATTATCGCTATCGTACGTCGGTTATGACACTTTGACGTATATGTGGCCGCATACACGATCAAGGAACTATTGACGTAAATGAAGATCGTCAAGAATGGAATTCCTGCCGGTTATCGGTATCGCGATGTCTACAATCGACTTGTTCGTTTGTGTCATTATCACAACGGCAATAGCCTACTCTGCAAATTTTTTTTATACTTGTTAGATATTAAATTAATCTAGCATAATTAGAGATTAAAAAACGCTCGATCATGAATTTAATGATAAATAATTTAAAGAAAAACATCGTGGAGACTCGCCGTTCGTGACACTAATGTATTCGAAATCAGATATCTTAACAAGTATATATATATATATATATCTGTTTCTCAATGTTGCATTAAAAGAAAACTGAAATTCTTAGAAACTTGGAAAAACTTAAATAGGATTACTTAACCTTGAATTAATGACTATTAGTCTCATAGATTAATTGCAATGTTAATCTAGTAGATCAACGATTACTAATTGAAGATTAATTAACTTCTACTTAATTAGAATTAGAAGCTTACTTTTACCATTTAGAAGCTTACTTTCTAAAGAGAAGTTCACTTTCAACTTGTAACTCATGTGCCTCGTGTTGACTAAGGAGACATCCGCATGAAGTTACTTAGAGAATCTGTCGATGAAGAAAGCATTTGGAAAACTGACGTGTTCTGGAAGAAGCGGTAGTTTGTGGGCTTGTCCAAGCGAAGAGGAGCAAATCCACGACGCTTCATTGCTTCATGAAGTCAATGCTCTTCTTTCTCTCTTTCTCTCTCTCTCTCTCTCTCTCTCTCTCTCTCTTTCTTTTCTTTTTTCTTATTTTATCGCGGCTCGACGCTGCTGACGCCGCAGGCACAATCCGCACGTAGAGATAGCTCTAGTACGATTCGCGACGCCGGGTAACAATACTCCGGGGGATAAGGTACGACCGTTTGCACACGCAACACATACATATGTACGTATACATACACACATATACGAAAGCACCTTCGCACATACGAAGGGACTTTGCGGTAACGCAAGCGCGACACGTGTCGCTGGTATGATAAAGCTCCGCTGACTTTTTGACGAAGGGCGGGAGTTGCGCGATTGAGAGTGCAAACTTATATCACCTGTGAATATTCGTTAGAGGAGCAACATTGTGGGAAACGTCCATTTGATGATCGGAAGGAAGTTTCTGGGAATGGCTAAGGCCAGACGTCCCGATTATCATATTGTAGACATGCATTCTTCCTTTGAAATATCCTTGAATCCGCTTTCTGCAGATTTCAATTTTACAATCTTACAATTTTAACTCTTCTTATTCTATATTATAATATATCAATAATAATATAAATTAAAATATGTAGAAAGATGTAATAAGATATATAAAAAAAATTAATGAAAAATAAAATATATATATATATATATATTTATAAAAATTGAGACAAATGTAATTGACGTGTATTGCCAAGAGCATATATATATATATATATATATATATATATATACGCTTGACTCTCTCTCTTGCGAGCTCTCGAAGTCGTACGAGCAATACGCGCCGAAAGGACGGCAACGCACGGACGAATTACGACGATACTCGCGAAAACCTGCGTCGGACCAATGACCGGGAATGACGTCGCATACCCGAAAGACGACGCGTCTGGATCGTCGAGGTGGTCCCGCGAAGCGAAACGAAGCCGATGACCGGCACTGGCAGGCAAGCGAGCAAGCGAGCAAGCGAGCAGGCGAGCGAGCAAGCGGACCGGTGGGCAGGCGAACAACGTGCGGATGTCGCGCGAAGAAGAAGCAGGGATCCCGTAGGCCGTAGTGAATCCTTGGATTAATGGCCAAGGATCGTCTAGGCTCTAGGTGAAAGATGCTGCGTAGCTTCGCGAAAGGAACGCGGAGGGCGAAAAGGAGAAAGAGACGGACAGTACAGATAGGACGAGAGAGACGGGAAGATCGCACCGGCCGTGGGACGACGCGATGCGAAACGGCGGCGAGACAGAGAGAAAAGAGGACAGACAGAGAGAGAGAGAGAGAGAGAGAGGGGGATGGGAAGGAGGAAGATGCCTGGAGTGGGCAAGACAGGAGAGCGCGAACGGAGGACATCGAACTGAAATGGCCTCTGGGAGCGCATTCCAGTATTCCACTCTCGCTACCTTAGGCCATCCTACCTCCTCTGCTCTCTCTCCTGCTTGTTCTTCAGCATCCTCGGCGTCTTTCTCTTTCTTGTACCCGCGCCTCATCCTTTTGCACTCTCTCCTCTCTCTCTCTCTCTCTCTTTCTTTCTCTCTCTCTCTCTCTCTCTCTCTACCGTTCTCCTTCTGTCTTTCGGTCTCTCCCGCGCGGTTCCTTCTCCCCTCGTCCCGATCGCATCGTCCTCCTTCTCCGCCGCGATCTCATCCCTCTCAAAACGAAGCTCAGCATCCTCCTTTGGACTTAGAGTCCTTTTATTTCGCTCCCCCCCTCTCCTCTCCGCATTCTTGAGTTTCCGCTCGCTCGCTCGACTCGAGCGACGGACTTTCCTCCTTACGGCGACACTGCGGACGAATCCATTCCGTGGACTTTATCGAACGCATCTCTCTCTCTCTCTCTCTCTCTCTCTCTCTCTCTCTCTCTCTCTCTCTCTCTCTCTCTCTCTTCCCTTTTCTCTGTCCCTCAGTCTTGCGAATTTCCCGCGTTCTCTCGTAGATCTCTCGATCTTACGCTTACTTTTCGATTAAGCCCGAAGATTAAATCTCCCGAAAATCTTTTATAAATTTCATGTCGCGAGCGTGCGCGGCAGAAATCGGACGCTGAGCATCCGTAACGAGATTCGTGGCCGGCGATGTCCCGGAGAGATCCCCGTTGGATAATTCGGTTTAAATCGGTCCATTGTTTAAGTTGCCTCCTTTTTTCATTCGCAGCTTCTTACGGATTCTTGCCTCCAAAGGATTCGCCCTTTGTCGACGCGATACGTTTTTTAATTCGCGGCATTGTGGCACCGTTCCGCGCGCGATTGTCTCGCTCTGCGTTTGCCGTGGATTACTCCTTCGTTGGCCACGCGGTTTCCTCAGGACGCGGCTTAGCACCGTTCGATAAGCTTAGAACGTCTTTTGTCTGTGACTCCGCATTCTCCAAATTCCGCTCTTCTTACGGGCGGACCTTTATCTCGCGATCTTTAATCAACATATTTCGGATTTACACAATTACCGTGCAACGCCCGCGTAGTTTTTGAATATTCCTCCTGCGTGAATTGCAATCGGTCTCTGTTATAATTTGTGCGCATTCGGTATACATTATTTCGTAATACATATGTTTGTCACTACATATACAGATCACGATATAATCGATTTAAATTTATCTTTTTCTCCCTTTAATTATCCAGATTATTATTCCTGTCACAATTAAATTCAGGATATTTCCTTTGCGCATTTTCATTAATACAATTCTCATCGGAAGCTTTTTTCTCCTCGTTGTCGGAAAATCGAATTTTCCGATATCATAGATAAACTGCGTAACTTCTATCGGATAAAACCTAAGTTCGGCCTCCGATCTGCCGATTCTAAATTTTCATCTTCGATTTCATTCCTCGCCTTCTTTCCACGCAGCTCAGCGTATTATATTCCTTTGACATCGAAATCGCCTTATTTCGCTCCCCGTATCCTCCAGTGTCCTACCGTTGATGCCGATGGTTCCCACCTACCCCTCACCCTCTCTTTCTCCAGTGATTCTCCGCAACTGTGTAATCCGCTGGTATCCTTTACAGAGTCGTTGTATTTCAACGAGATACGAACCGTGAAAATTTCTCTCGCGATATGTTGCAAATTGTCCCTCATTCGCATCGATATCGTCGCGCGCGAATTTTTATCCCCGAATGTATATATATTCTTCCCGATTTCGCGTCTTTGTGATACATAAAAAGTCGATCTCACGCGGAATGGTCTCTCGAAATGCGCTCGCTGACATTCTGTTCGTCCAGCCTGAGAACGAGAATTGACGAGTTTGCTTTAGAACGACAATTTCCTGCCTCATGTATGAGAAAAAAAAAAAAGGGAAATTGATTTTCAATCAGTGAATATATATTCACTCTTTTTTTTTTTTTTTCCTATCGGTGACATTAATTAATTATTAATGAAAACTACCTACTTGCTGTAGATAATTATTCTACGACATGCGTGTCCTGGACAAGTTATACGCGTAATACGTAAAATGTTTCTTGTATATTTCCTTTGCTATTTTGTATAATAATTTTACGCGAGCCGCTGATACATTGTACATGCGAGAGCGAGAATACATGCGATCGTGATTAGTCGAGAGGAAAATTTACGGGAATGCCGACTTCGCGGTCGGCACAAAAAAAGCGTTCGGCAAATCAAAACGACTGGCACTGGGATCGAGCCCGTGTGTCGAGGCATTCTAGCGACGCGTCGCCAATGACATTCTAGGCGACTCGCGCCTGACTGACGGACGTAAAATAACTTTTATTACTCCACCGTTAGTTCGTGAGTTACCGCGCAACCTTGGCACGTGGAGTAAAACCCGCGTGGAGTGAGGAACTTGGAACAATACACCGTGCAACGAAATTAAACCCGACGTCCCTGACTTGGCTAAGTGCGTGTGTCCACTGCACTTCGAGAAAACGCGCGCGCGCCAATCGTGCGCGACTCGAGGGGGGGGGAGGGGGCGGGGGGAACGCGTGATGTTCTATATTACCACGTCCAATACAATCGGATGATTAAGTGATATTCCGGTCTGGATATTCCGGAACTTTCCGAACTCTCCGCGCGACGATGAATTGAAAGCACATTTCACGCTGAAATTCGTTAAAGACGCCGTTTTGGCGTGGATCGAGCTTAACGCGTTGCCTCGAGCTGCATTTCAAGCGTCGTAAATTTGATTTAGGAGGGATAACTGGGAACAATGTCGATCGGGACGTCGATTAACAATAAAATATCATCCCTCCCCCCCCCTCCCTCTCCTCTTCCTCCTCCGCGCGCATCAAAACGAAGATTCCGCGCGGCGGAGGTTGTTCCCGAAGCTAATATCTTTACCAGGCGCCGGGGGTGTGCGCGCGGAATTTAATGGTCCCGCCAGAAGTTCTCTTCTCGCCGAGATCCTCGGCACGACCTGGCCGGAAGATAAATCGAAGTCGGGGCGCTTTTGTTCCTCCCTCGCAACTTTCACGGTGACGCCGCTTAAGCGTGGTCTCCAGCTTCGATTGGCGTTATAAGCCGCATATTGACCCGCGCGTGGAAACACTTCTCGACAAGAGTTGCGAAATAATACCCTCGAATTCGAAACACCATCACCGCGTTAATCTCGCAATAATTTCGCACGGATCAAACAACACGAGAGAAAGCTTCGAGACACGTGTGAAATATTTCATTTTAAGAATGAAATAAAACGTCTCGTCCGTTTTTTCCTCCCTATATCTTTCGTCGTCCAATAGATGTTGAAACAACAATGCGTAAATAAAACAAGACTCGGCGGTGTAATTCGTCGCTGTCGGTTTTTATTGGTGCCGCGCAACGTGACTTTGACGTCATTCCGTGACTGTTATTGCAAAGTCTTTGAACTCTCACGCGTACCGGCGCGCCCTTTGCTCCCGTAATATTAAATCAACTTTCGTTCCATTTTTTTTTTTTTTGCGAGCGGGACGCAGTCGACTTTCGCATCTCTCACCGTCCGTCCAAAAATCACCGATGTAATCTAGATAATGGACGTCCCAATGATTACGCCGTAATTCGAAAACGATCGTTTAAAATTTAATTTTCTAAAGTGTATTATCGCTGAAGGGAATGAGGACCGTCAGCGACGTTCCCGCGAAATGCGTCTCGTCGTAACGTGCGTTTTCTGTCACGGGCAAAGACACAAAAATCGCATCCCGTTTACGCCGCACGGCACAGATTGCCCGCAAAGTTTTTAATTAAATTTCACCGGGAAGGTTCCGCGCACGTCAGTCCGACCGTGGTTGTCGCGTTGCGAAATGGTGTTATATAATCATAGGCAATAATTCTCGGTACTTCAATTTAACGGAAACTTTGCGAGAGATAAACGCCGCGCGGAGTGAAACCTTCGGGCGAGCCGCGACATTTGCCCCGCTTCTTACGCGTCTGCTCTTGTAATATAGTTGCGATCTTATCTCCTTTCATTTACCTCGGAAATGTATCAAAGTATCAAAGAAGGATATTTAAATGTTTTTTAGTTATATTTAGCAGAATTGTTCGTAGATATATATATATATATATATATATATATAGAAAAATTAATTCTAATAGAAAGTAGCGAAAATTTCCATCTTTCTTGGACCAATACATTTTTATAAAATAAAATCAGAATAAATAATTATAAATCAAAATAAAAAAATTTAATTTACATTGTGGAGACGTAATAAATTTCCTCGCGCTTTGGAAATCTGATAAATGCGCAAGGTTGTGAATACGCACTCGATTTGGATACAACGTCTCGAGCTTGAACTCGAGTCTTAACACGCGTTCTGATCCCCGAAGCGGGAATTTCTGAAGGGATACGCGAAGTAACACGCGATTGATGTCCGTTGCTCGCACGTCATTTCGTGGGAAGTCGAGGAACGTCACGAACCCTTTTCCGTCTCTCGTGAAAAGGGCCTCGTTTCGTGCGACTTTCGCGATACGTTCGAGGAGAAGCGGCACATCTCTCTCTCTCTCTCTCTCTCTCTCTCTCTCTCTCTCTCTCTCTCTCTCTCTCTCTCTCTCGAGCTGGCGGCGTGCACTTCGAGGAATTCCACTGTTAGTTCAGCCATTACCATTCGCTACATGTCGACGGCGGTCAGTCCGCGAGCGCATTTTAGCGTGTTTACGGCACTTTTCGAGGAAACGGTTCTGTCCCTCGCCAACCCGATCGGGATCGGCAATGTGCAACATCGTTTCATTATTACGATTGCTTTACGAGAGCGGGAAGAGACGTGGCCGAGAGAATCACCGCCAACGCGACTTGAAATACCGCTCGAATTGCGTGTAAAGGCAAATTATTTTTATCGTCAAAGATAAATCGACGATTATAATATATTTGATAATAAGTTGTGAATAAAAAGAAAAATAAATAATTAGAATAATATAGCTATGATTATCTCAAGATTTCATAGATAATCTTGAAATTAATATTTCAATCAGTACCGAAAAAGTTTTGAATTTAAAAAAAAAAAATAAAAACTTGATAAATTTTTAAAATTTCATATAAAAAGCTGTAAAAAATTCTAGGAAATATTTATTACTTATTATATATGATAAATTAATTACTTCCTTATAGAGACTAGACAGGTATACATGTGTAACGATTTATCTTCAGATATATAGTAAATTATTATAAATGGACTAGCTTGAATACAAACTGAAAGATAATATCGATTCAATATTATATCTAAACTCTTTTAATATCGATCAAGTATCGTTGCAAACGTTGGTTTCTCGTTATGGGTTCGAGACATGTAAGAGGTATTTACTTGAATGCTCCGTATTGGCTTGAAAAGAGTGAAAGCGTGAAATCTGTGAGAATGTTTATGCTTCCTCATAAACTTGATATCAACGGGAAGTCATGGGAATAGCGTCGAGATAGGTTTTCCTTCAAGCAAGATTGCAATTAGCAACCGATGAGCTAATCATAAACAGTATCCTTAAATCGATAATTGCGATCTCTCACGTTTCGGCGAAGTATATTCGTATATGCGGTTGGGAAACGAAGTACGCTCGATTGCCTTTGGTAAATCGGCTGGACTTTAATCCTAATAACTTAACTCTTCGTGCGTATATTTTCCGCTCGCAATCGAAGAGGGTCGATGAATTGGGATTAACGTCAACAAAAAATCCTTAACGTCCACGTTTTGATGTGAAAGAATACGACAGACGACATTTATTACACAAACCGATACGATTTCCTGCGAGGCAACATGATGGTAGCGCGCCATCAGGCCGAGACGATAATATCGAGTTTCTCCGACGCGTCGCTATCGAAAATTTCAGCTCGAAGAGCTAAGAGCCCCGACAGCGTCGACCGGATTACGTTGCGAAATAGCCAGGAAATTCCGATTGCGAATCGCGATGCGATGCGTCAATGGTCCCAACGTGATCAAAAACCGCTTCTCGAAGGCCTCCCTCCCGTCGAGGAAACACGTGGCCTCACTGCCGCGCACCGTCGGCCATCGAGAAATTTATAACGAGCTCATTCGTATACATCTCGCGGTGTGGAGTAAATAAGGAGACGGGGAAGCCGTCGACGAGTCGAGACGGGTTTCTCGAAAAACACACCGAGAGATCACCATCGATTCGCGGCTCCAATCGAGCGCGGCGCGAAGACGGGCCCCGATAATCCGACGGGCCGGTGATGATGGGTTCGCATTCCTGATGTCGATCCCCGACTCAATTTGATAGCGAGGCAATGTTTTCGAAGGCGATTCTATTGACAGGTTCTTTAAGAATATCTTGCAACTTCTGTTGACAGTATCCTCCCGATAAAAATTCAACGCGAAATATCGAAAACGCGCACGTTGACGAAACGCACGCAACGTACAAATATTCAACAGGTTACTTTATTCAATTTCGAAGAGTCGGAATGGAGAGGTAGGAGAGGGGGGGGGGGACTCGGACTTTCGGAGAAAGAATCTTCGATAAAGGAACTCTCCAAGATGTATGATGACCGGTAAATGGATCGCGCGTATCCGATCCGCGATGACGATCCTTTTATGCTAAGTGACGTCGCCAAGTCACTGTAAAGTATAATAATTATCATAACACGTTTCGCGCAATGTAGAATCGCGATTTCTTCAGTTCAACCCTTCGAACCCGGTAGTGCTTACACAAATTAACATCGCACTGAACATAAAATATCAACGGTCTCTCTTGCATCGCAAAAGGTCATATCTTTCGCGCTTCGACTAATGTTAAACCGTAAATTCCTATAAGAATTAATAAAGATTGCAAATTACGGCGCGGGATGTGAAAGACTCGAAACGACGACGCTTCTCTCCGCGAATCGCGGCTCATCCTCCGCCATTCGTCCTCGCCAGAAATCGCGTGAAATTAAACTCTTTCGGCAAATATCTGGGAAGAAACGCAAACGGATCGAGCGCGGCGACAGCTGCGCTTGGCGACGGGGGTGACAAACATGCGATGACGATGTTGTGCGAAAGGCCCTTAACCCGTCGATGCACCGTCGGCAAGAGAGGCGATTGCGCGCAATAAGGCCCCGCGTTTCGTGGCAGACGCCGTGGCTAACGGATGTGCCGTTACGGGGCCGCATTCCACGGAGTCACGCATGCGCGACGCGACACATTCCATTGTCTTTTACATTCTTCCCGGCCGTTTCTCTCTTCGTCGGTATTCTTAGCACGCCTGCAGCCGCCAGCCGCCCCTAACGTAGAGGCGTAAGGCATGCAAGTGCCCCCCCTCCCCACCTCACCCTCTGGCCACCGTCTGGCCCTTATCGAGGTATCGGACCTGCATCGTCTCTTTGCATCGTCGCCGATTCTTTCGCGGGACTGCAAGACTCGGAGCCACAATCGTCTCCGAAGCGAGCGACGCGACAGTCTCCGAAAAGGCGATCTTCCTCGAAAAGATTTATCTCTCTCGTTGGGAAAACGATAAATAACGATAATCAATGTAAATCGCAATTAAATTCTTGCTAAAAAAAAAAAACAAAAAGAAACAAAAAAAAAAACAATGTGCGTCAATCGAAAATTTTTAAAATATCGCTCTTATGATGACGCAAATGTGAGCCGCTCCATTTTTCAACCCTCCTTTTCGATCCTGACTTTGCGAACCGCGGTATGAGTTACATCCTCCTCGGTCGGAGCGAAAAGAACGAACGAATGATTTCCGTGACTGTTGAATAGACGAGGGAAGGCGGCCTAGAGAGAAAAGACGAGTCCTACAGGATTCCGAAGGCGGCGGAATTCCGTTCGGCTACATCGTCTGCGATCCGCAACGGTGCGTGCACCGTCTTTCGTGCTTTGCTCACCTTCACGGTTATACAACGCATCCGGGATACGTAAACTTACGTACGTATAAGCGTCGCGCGTAACATATAATGGAATAATATACCATATAATGGAATATAGTATATAATAGTCATAACAGTAATATAAAATAAGAGAAAAAGAAGGAGAGTAATAAAAAATAAAACGGGGGGAGGGGGAAACGGTGTTAACAATGCGCGCGATTCTTTCGTAACTCGTCGGCGAGGCACTTTGATTGCCTGATCGAAATGATCGGCTCGCTGAGAACCAGGATATGCTAATGGTCGTGCCTTCTCTCTCTCTCTCTCTCTCTCTCTCATACGTGCATATGTGAGCGCACCTCCGCGCTCACGTGTGCGTGCCCGTGTGTGCCTCTCGTATAACTGATACCGATGGATACCGCGCGACGAGAAACCGGAAATGGCTAAGATAGCTGAGTAATGCCGAGCCGCGAAATCAAGAGATTCGCCGCGATGACCTTAACGAAGCGAGCGAGCGAAGCGCGCGCCGCTGCAATTTTCCCTCCGGCGAGAGAGAATAGAGGGGAGAGGGGGGGGGTCCCGAGAATTGGGGAAGTCTTCTTTGGCCTGCCAAAACGAAGCTCTTAAGTTTTTAGTGCCTCCGGAGAATCGGGCAGTTGGCGAAATAACGTGAGCCGTTTCTCCTTCCTCCGGCGATTTCCTGATACTCGCGAGCGAGGGAAGCGCGGAGGGGAGGACGGCTTCCACATCGCTAAAACGTCACGCGGAGAAAAAGGAGATGAAGAAGACACGCTGTTAAAAGCAAATATTAACCCTTATTATATCGACGGCACGGCGCGCGCAGAAAAGTCAAAGTTAATTCCCCGCTTCGATCGACTTGCGTCGAGTCGACTTCGGTTTATATAACAGGAGTTCGTTTATATAACGTAAGTTGGACAGGAAGATACGCAATGCCCGAAGCGAAGTTAATACAAGACGCGTAAAAGTAATTCGCAAAGTGCTCCGGACTCCGCAAGAGCGAGGTTGGCCGCCAGCAATTCCCACGAAGTGGACCACTCCTTTCGGACCAGGCACGATCTTTATCTCCACTCGAACCTACGAGAGCGACCTTCGTGTTCTCACGTGTCAGCATTCGGTATCGTGGTCGATGCTTGATTTATAAGGGAAGATCCGTCAAAAGTCGAGGGACGAGTTTTGACAGCGATGGCCTTCTATGGCGGCGATCGACCCCCAGGTCTCCCGTCCCCCCTCGGATCGCGGGACAAGGATTCGCTGACCCCTTTCCGCCAGCATGCGGGCCGTCGTATCTGCCCGTTGCCTAAGACCCGCTTTATTAGGCAAGCGCATTTAAAAGACAACCTCTCTCTCTCTCTCTCTCTCTCTCTCTCTCTCTCTCTCTCTCCCGAACTCTCTTTCTGAGTCAGCGTGATCTCGATTAAGCGAGCGGTTGCGGGCGCACGGCGTGGCATGCCGCGTACTTTACTCACTTCGGGCACACACCACGTCCGGGGGCACCGGAGTGCGTGACTCACGTCGGAATCCTGGAATGGCACAATGGCCTTTGACTACGTAGCACGCGCGCGTGTACCGTGCCCGTCGGAGAAGCCAACACGCGCTGGCTACTCGAGACTCCGCCGTCCGAGACTCTCGCGCGCCGCGAAACGGGGATTTCTCTCGAAAGTATGGGTAATATATCTCCTTACGTAACGGATTTTGTTAAATATGCCAGTAATTTGCCCGCGACGTCGTATGTATGGGCGTTTCATACTTCGACCGCCCGAGTTTCTCCGAGGCGCATTGTTCAGCGGCGGCGGCCCGTACATTCTTGCAAACGCGAAATTTTCGCGACACGATGGCGGAGAACGCGGACAGCACGCGGTGATCCGCGTGCACTCACACGGAGAGAGATCCACGTCCACGTGTATGTCCGTCTTGTGCTTGTATCCGATCTTGTGCTTGTATACACGGGTCCACGGCGCAGAATCTCCGCTCTCCGAAGCGAGAGACTCGCGAGCGCGCTAGCGGCGCGGTGAAATGTTTTTGTTTTCTGGGTGCGAGTCGTGTCGCGGCCGCGTAAGCGGCGTGCTCCTTTCTAGAGAAACGGCTGGCCCGAATACCACCGTTGAAACGGCCTTGCGCGACTCGCGGTAAGAGCTCGGCAAGGCTCTCCGGATTTCTGCAAAGGCAGCGCGCCGCGGCGACTATCTCTCCCCGCGAGAACTTCAGAGTCGAGTCTTACCGACTCGCGTCAGGAGTTATAGATCGCGATCGTTTCACTTTGCCGATGGAATATATTTCCGAAAATAGAAATAAATAGTTGCTAATCAATTGGAGTTAATAATACTTGTTTTCCGATGTATTTTAGATATGATTGCGTGTATGATAAATATATATATATATATATATGCTCTCTTATATCACGATATTGTTTTGACGATTTATTTTGTAATTATTTTGTAAATAAACAAATAGGTGAATAAATAAAAAAAAGTATTTTTTTATTTGTTCACTTTTTGTTTTCTTCCGAAATGCACTGTTAATTTATAATGGATCTTTCTCATTTAATAATTAGAAATGGTTACACGTTTATTTTATTATATTATAATACGAAAAATAGCTCCAGCCTTTTTATTTCTACAATTTCTTTGGATTACAACAGCGAGATATTTAATAATCGTTCTCTCGACCAACTACGAGATATTAATATTTGACCATATGTCGTCGATATTTCAACGAATAAAGTGATAGCGATTTTAAAATAACCATCTCTATTTTCCAATAAACTTTTCAAACTAACAACACGTGTTCGATAACCCATTTTCGACGATCCAAATTTCAAAATATTTTCGTCAAAATACTTCTCGACGGATTCTTATTAAAGAAACTGATTCTGCTCGTAGATATATGTGGTTTCACGTACAACGCATATCGTATCTATATCGATATCTTATTCCATCGATTCTGCACACGCAATCGCGGCGTACGAGGGGGAATGAGATTTTCCGCGAATCGTCGTCACCGTCGGGCAAGCGCGATCGTTATCGAGTCTCGGGAGGATTGTCCTCCCGTGGCTTCGCAAAACACCGGGAGCTAATGCGATATTTTTCCTCGGCTAAAAGTCCGTCGAGAAATTTGACGGGAAATTTGCGATCGCGTTGCAGGGCCATTTGGCTGTCGCGCCCCGGCGAGCACGAATTCGCCGGGAATTCAGAAACTGTCAGGGATTACGACGGCCAGCGGAATCCGGGGCGATTCTCCTTCTCTGCCGTAAGCACGATTATCCTCGGATATTAGACGCGTATCCTCGCGATATGGAGAGAGATCTGGGTCAGTTCGTGCACGATTCGCTTTTCGCGACGAACTACCGCCCGGATTGTCGTGTCCTCCTCCGTGTTTCGGAGCTAGCAAGAAAACCCCGAGCTGAGAGGATTTCCGTGGAACTGAGCAGAATATACGCGTGAATAATCGATAGAGGCCGAAAGAACACCTTGATGGAAAGTAGCTCGGGCGGGGAGCGCCAATGAGATTTAGGTCAGCCGGAATACGCGACGTGCCTCGTGCAGCTTTGCAGCGTTTTCGGACGGGCGAAGATGCCGCCGAATTTATCGTCGCGAGACAACATCGCGATCTGTCGAATCCCTCTCGCCGTCCTGGAATCGAGTCTCGAAATAAAGTTGCCTGAGTTGTAGCACGATCGAACGATAATTCGCCGGTAGTTTGCGTTAACTGCTTTTCCGCGCTTTCAAGTCGCGCTGCACGGTTTAAGGTCTATCTTTACTTATCTTTCCGCGGCAGCATTCCGCTTAATAAAATTACAGGATTAAAAGCTACCTGTCCCGCGTTTCAAGTTCTTAACTCTTTCCGACCGAATGATTCCAACTGATATCGCATCTCCTATATTTGCCACAGCATACGTAAATGTATTCGCGCGCATGAAGAAATTCAAAAAGATGTCCTCAATGTTTATAAAGATATTTCCAGAGAGATCTA
Source organism: Pogonomyrmex barbatus (assembly GCF_055798465.1). Lineage (NCBI taxonomy): Eukaryota > Metazoa > Arthropoda > Insecta > Hymenoptera > Formicidae > Pogonomyrmex > Pogonomyrmex barbatus. The sequence continues at coordinate 1,894,222 of NW_028297107.1, forward strand.
GCTCCGAGGTAAATAGAACTTGAAACATATTTCCTGCAAATCCAATCCTTTATCTTTCTTACTTGTAGCAAGGAAAGTATAATAGAAAAAAATTAATTATCGTAAAAGAACCTGAGCGTTAACAGACCGATTGAAAAAAAGTCGTATTATTTTTAAATATATCGCAGGAAAGCGCGTACTTTACTCGACGGCCGGAAAAGATTAAGATCCAATTATCGCGGAATTATCACTGGCCGCGGTCGCGGGTTTTAGAATCCGGCGTTGCAATTACGCGCGAGATATTTATCTCGGTTAGAGAAGAAAGTGTACCATATACAGCGCAACGCGCGGCGGGCGAAATAGATTTCTGTAGTTTCATAACTTAGCGGCCGACATTCCGCGGAATTGCACCACTAATAATGGCTATGACATCATCATCGCCGCCCCTCTCTCTTTCTCTCCCTCTTCCCCTCCCTTCCCCGTAATTGGCTTCATAAATTAGAAATATTAGATTTCCCCGGAGCATAGATCCCCTTTGTCATCCGCTGATCTAACGATCGCCCGTCGATTTACGTCGGTCGGTGTGCTTTCTAAATTGCGTAAAAACTCGCCAAACGGTATCATTACGCTCGCGAATTTATTACGACGGGCGCAGGAATTCTCGCGAGAGTTTCTGTCGCGAGCCGGGAAGATCTATTCGCCGAGATTCGCCTCGGCAGACACACTCCGCGGCGTGCGCGGTAGGATTTATCCCGCATCCAGCACGTAAGATTGCGAAGTGGAAAGTTGAATTTATTTATCTCTTACCCGCGAAGAAAATTGCAGCGGATCGTCCTGTATATTGCCGCCGTGACTCACTCACGGCGTGATATGATAAACGCATTATTCTGAAAAATATGTTACTTTAGGTTTTGTCCTTAAGGTAAAATCCTCTCAAAACCGGGTCACCTCACGCGTTTTTCGTGTCTGCTGAATTCTTGTAAATTAATATCTTCGGTATTATTATTAAATTTTACGATTGTACTACATTACGCTGTGCCTTCCCAATTGCCCAAGTGGTCTCGCGGGCAAAGTAGTATTAACGGCACTTTACACACAGACTCCGCTTCTCCTTGGGGCTACTAGTTCACGTGTACCACACGGGAAACGATCGCGTCGTGATGGACAGGTACCGTTAGAATTTCGAGGGTAACGAGTCGCTGCTAGACTCGCTAGCGCGATAGATACGAATCTGACCGCGATGGACCAGTAGTCTGTACTATTAGAGGCCGTCTAATAGCCTTTCTATTCCGCGACTTGCCGATCGGCGTCGCCATTGAAGGAAAAAAAAAAAGAAGCGAAAAAAGAAAAAAGAGCCGGCATAGCACCGAAGACGTTTGATCGATGCGGGACAATTTCGATTTGCCTCGGGGCTGATCTCTTTCGACAATGCCGCGCAATAAATCGTGCAAACGCACGCACGCACGCACGCACGCACGCACGCACGCACGCACGCACGCACGCGCGTGCGTGCGTGCGCGAGAGACACAAGGTGAGCCGTCTGTCGCTCTTTTGAAAGTCGAACCCAAGACGGAATTCACTTTCGCCGCGTTCGGTTCGCACGCTCGCCGCCCTCTTTTTGTCAACCGCGTCGTATCACGCGTTCGAGTTTCGAGAACGAGTCCAGACGCGCGGCGTGGCCGCGAGGCCTACGAGGAACGTTTGGATTCCGCGCAGTCCCAACCGCCGTTTATTTAGGGCTTCAGGAAATTGAGGAGATTCCCGGCGCGATCGCCGCGAGACCAGGAAGAAGACGGACGCGACGCGCGAGCGACGGGCGACGTTGTCGACGGCCTCATAAACAACGGGGCTTAAGTGAGTCTCGCCGTAGTCAATAAACGGAATTTAGCGGTTTCTCTTTCTCTCCTCCTCTAAATTTACGCGCGGCTGTTTACAACGCGTTTCTAAATGCGGCGTCCGCTCGCGACGACCCTCGCGAGCCGTAGACAGTTTTACACGAGCCGGAAGTCGACCTATTCGTTCCGGGATTGGGGCGCGTCCCCTTGACCCGCGATGAGAGACTACGGAACGAGAGTAAATTAGGAAGAACTCGAAATAGAAGCGCATAGCCAGGAATGTATCCTGGGATACATCCCCAGGATATATTTGAATATCCAAGAACGATATTCACATTTGCAAACGTTTTTTCAGTCAGCGCTGTCACTCGTGTTCTCTTTATTATGGCAGTGTTGAAGAAACCTTGGCGAACTATTTAGGATCATCGTGAAGCTTGAGAGAATTGTATTCAAGAATTTATGTTATATGAAAAGAGATTTTTTTTTTTTACAATTCATCGTTCCCAAAACAATCGCAGCGTCTTGCGGATGATGGATCCATTAATAATTTCTAAAAATTATCCATTAGAACATTCGGAAATATAATAAATGTCGTCACATTGTTAATTACACCGATGACGTACACGATTGCATTTTTCATGAAAGTTAAAGGTTTCACTTCAAATGAGTGACGAAAACGAGAAGTACGTAATTTTGCGTAACTCCGTGAAACAAAGTCACCCTTTAATTTCGCCAAGGAATGTATTTGCACAGACGACAAATATATATTACACGATACCTCAAACTTGTCACGACAGTCTAGACGCGAGACGGTCACTCCCGCGTCTGTTTCTTTAAGAATTAGCGCGTATCCATAAATAAGTCGGAATTTCCTGTTATTTGAGTCTTGTTATTCGCATATGTGTGTAAGTGGGCGCAGTGACTCTCATAGCCTAGAGATAATTCGTACAAGAATTTTTTTTGCGAACTTCCACTTAATCGCTACGTAAATAATTTTCTATCTCTATCTACGATGTCTGAAATAACGCGCATGTCCTCCCACTCGAGCTTCCAATCCAACACGAGTCTGGAAGACGCTAAATCAGACGATCGGGAATTCGGATAAACACGTCGCTCGATCCTCCCCCTCCTCTCTCTCTCTCTCTCTCTCTCTCTCTCTCTCTCTCTCTCTCTCTCTCGCACTTCCGCAAAGTAGCGACGGCGGAGAACCATACCATCGCCTGGATCCCTCGCCGATTTCGCGACGGCGCGATCGTAAATCTCGATATATCGTCGCGGGCACGAGCGACACGTGGTCCCGCATGAGCGCCAACGGAACATGCACTTTCCCGGAGTGCAGGTTTGCGTGAGGGCTCGCCTGGTAGGGCCGATGCAACGGCGCTACCAGGCAAGTAACCGGCAAGATTAATGATCCAATATGGATACGTGGCGGCGGTTACAGGCGGCGCACGGTTCGTGGAAGGAAGAGATGAGCCTCGGCCTTGCATCTTGCGCGAAGATCTGCCTCCGCTAATTGACTGCGACCTCTTCCACCGTCCCCCTCCCCCCTTCCAGCCGAAAGGATCGCCGAGAGCCGTAGCGTGACGCGTGTAACCGCAAAAATTGCGCGTGCACGCGAAGCCGATCGGCGACGATGACGATGACGACAACGTCGATCTTCGGGAATACGAATACGAAATACGCTTCGGAGCTCGAAATACGGTATCGGTATCGAAATTCGAAATCACATCGTGGAATTTTTTCACGTTGGCCCTGCTGCCAACGGCGAACTTTGTCACACACGGTTCGAACAATCTGATCATAATATATATGAAATTGCAAGCTATTGTTCGATTCGAGTTTGAGATTCGAAAACCGAAAGATGAACAATAAGATAACCCCGGATAAATTTAAGAGATTACTTTTACTACATCAGTTCACTCTGGTTGAATAATATTCGCGTGACTGCTGTTATTATTGAACCATGTAAATCACGAAAATAACTCTACATTCTGTCGCGATATTATTTTCGGTCGTTCCTAAGTTCACTCCAACTGTCTAAAATTACTTTTACCATGTTTTCTTGAATTATTAATAAATTTAATATAGGATATATGTGAGAGAGAGAGAGAGAGAGAGAGAGAGAGAGAGAGAGACAGAAATACACCGCTACCGTTTAACAGAGTTAATAATATATTTTACAAAGAACATTTTTACTAACATATTTAAAAATGAGATCAATTACAAAGAATAATTCTATCGAGTCACCAAAATATATAAAATGTTCAAATTGTTTGCTAGAATATAAAAAAATTTGTCGTATTATTATCATGTTTAAACGTCCTATATAATAATTTTTACGGATTGACAAAATTATTTTCAGATCCATATCTAGTAAAATTTTTAAACATTTCAAACAACAAAATTCTTTTCATATATTCCTACGGAAATTTTTTCAATCCAAAAAAAAAAAATCTGTTTTTTTCTACATATACAGGCAAGATACTTAATAAAATATTTAATATATTTTTCACATCCGAAAAATATCGAGAAATCTTATAAAAATGTTTCCAGTTAACAGCGTTAAAGCTGTTTCGGAAAAATTAAATTTTTTTTTTCAATGGCATTTTGTATCCTTTTAGGAGTAGATGCGGCATCCGGCAATAGAGTTGTTGTGTCTTTTAATTGGCTACGGCCATGAAGCGTGAATGGCATCAGCTTTCTGAAAATAACAGATCGGTGCGAAGGGGCGTAGCTAGATTTAGTCTAATTGTCACATCTCCTCGCTCCTCGTCTAAGAACGAGTTACAAAAGTGCGGTGCCAGGCAGTCAAGCGGCCAGACAATCGCCTGGTACGCGCGAAAAAAAAAACGCTCCGCCGCGATCTATTTACGTAACGCGCAAATCCTGATCTGCATAAATAACCGGACGTATTATGCAACGTCCTATGTAGCTCAGAATTAGCCTGGCGCTACGCGACGGCTTTTGTGCTTAATACGCGTACAACCCTCGAGAAACGCGTCTTTAAACGCGTCTCGCGGAAATAAAAACGCCGTCTCGTGTCTCGTCGTCGCCAATTCGCCAACCCGTCCGAGACGAGTTATAAATTTATCCGAGTGCGACACCTCCGCACTAAAGATAATATTTAACACAATGGCGGGGCGACGTTGCTGCCGATCATAAAATCATCGTGAATCACTCGTAAGCGACGTGTCTATCAATTCGAACGTTCCTCATTGTCCCCGGAATGAGCGATTAGATTTTTATATTTCGTTACTTAAAATCGAATAAAAATGCGAGCTGAATGTTTACGAGAGGATAATTAAAGATTATAGATATAATGTCATTCGCGTCATTCTGAGATTGGTTAAGCCTTTCATTATGGCAGGAGAGTATATTACGTAACACGCCATTTATGTCTCTCATATTTGACAGCGGTCGAGGTATTATTATTACTATTAAAAACGTATAAGGTTATTTATATTTTACGATTACGGCACGCGCGTAATTAGATGCATACGCATTTTTCATAAATATTGTCTCGTCATCATGAAGCCAACACCATGAGTCATCATCTCTGACACACTAACTGCCACGGTTATTATTCATTGCTTACCACGCATTTCCGTAGAATGCGGAGAGAATGACGCTTCCGCGGAGATCATCCGCGAGAGATACCCTCATGATGAATCGTCAATCTAAGTATCGCCGTCGCAGATGACGATGTTTGCTCGAGGGAAAAAAAAAAAAAAAAAAACGCCGGTTAAAACGAACGGTTACAATAATAAATCACGAGCGAACCACGAGCAGATAAGATTTCCGATAAGGCAATTAAATCCGGCGTGGAGTGATACACGACGAAGGAAAAACTCGCGTGCGCGACCGCGCAATTTGTCGCCGCCGGGTAATTCGCGTCTTAAGGCGGCACCTGCGTTCTAATTAGGATATTTCGGAAGTCGCGGTCGCTCAACGGCCGCGTTATAAAAGAGGATTCGGGGGGGGGGGGAGGGGGGGGCTGTACCTACCGCAGTACTGCCCCGGAGACAAATGGCTCGTTCATTAGTGCGTGCGTGCAATAAACGATAAAAAAAACGGGATGTGTACGATGAACCTTTGACTCCGAAACCGGCCGCACTACGAGCGAAGTCCGTGGAATGCTCTTTAGACTGACTCTCGTTGGTGAGAACGGACGAGAGAGACGCCAAGTTCGCCAAGTATTCGCAAGATACTGCCGGTTTGGCCGAGTACACACGCGCCTACGGAACACCGGTAATACCTGAGTTTCGAGGAATGGAGAACGCGAGCGACACCTTCCAGGTTTCGAGTCCAGTTTGATATTTAACGAACTATATATATTTAATATAAAATAAAATAATTGTGACAATATTTTTGGATTCTCCCTTTTCCATTCCCCCTCCCCTCTCCCTCCCTCAAATTGTCCTCTGATTTTTATCAATTAAAGACTGGTAGTCTAACGAAATAAATTCCTATTAGTCCCCTTGAAAAAAAAAACGTCTCTTTCTCGCGCCGTGTAATTAGAGGTGAGAATATGAGTATCTACGCTCCTTTGCCGGATCTCACGGGCGTGAGAGGAAGCTCATTAAGGAATTCATTAACATAATTCATTCGCGCCTTTCGGTGCACGCGAGCGAAACACGGTCCGCCTGTTCCATTCGCCCTTACGTGTTTCCGTCGTTGCCGTTGGAAAAAAACGCGCGAGCGCTTCGTTACACTTGGCGCGCGGCGCTCGTTATCGGCGGCGCGGTATCGAACTCTCGTCTCGAAAAAAAAAAAAAAAAATAGAAACGGCGGTTCGCAAACACAAACGCGCACCGCGACGGCCGTCCGTGCCGCCGTTCCATGAATGAAACGCGCGCCGGATACGCGGCTCACACGCAGGCACACGCCGACGGATTTTATCAGTCGTAACGAATTCGCGCGCGCGCGCGCGCGCGCCTCTGACCGCGACGCCACGCCGATAACGCCGACGCGCGGTTATCGCCACGGCGCGACACATCGCGACACATCCTCGCGGTACCAGTTGGCTTAGTTTTACAATTCTCCCCGATGCTCCCCTCGATCTTCTCTCCCGGCACGATCTGGGCGCGGATCGTTCGCGCAAATTAGATTGCTCTCCCGACGCGCCACGTGCGCGAACGAACGGAACGAGACACGCAACGAGACCAGAACGGCGTAATCCCGTAAATCTTTATAAAAGTAAAAAAAAAAAAAAAGAGAGAAAGGGAGGGAAATTTTTATTCGCGGAGAGAAGTGGGTATGGAAGTAAAAAATTTAGACGCAATTCTCCGAAAGTGTGAGCGAAGATCGAACTTTATCCTTTTTATTTCTCGCAAGGCTTATGTGACACACTCCCGCCTATGAAAGTCTTCACCGAACGCGTTTGTTACGGCGAAGGGATTACAAGGGTTACATCGCCGTCATCGTTATCCGGCCACGGTTTCGTGTTACACAACGAGTATGATGCTCGAAACGGCTTCTCCCCCCGTGCAAAACTCCCGCGTGTAAAGAAGATCTATTAAAAGCGGGCGTGACTAGAAGGCGCGCGCTATATTTCTGGCGAGGCAACCCATTGACGAATGCGCGCGTGCTTTAGTCATAGGACTTGGTACGCTGCCCGTGGGCGCAATAATGTATCACCGAATCGTGAAATGTCAGAGGTGTCCTCCTCCACCGGGCGACCGTCATAAAAATTGCGCGCCCACACTTTTGTTCGCGGAATTTCGAAGTCAAGGTCGGCTCGCGCCACGTGGAACGTCGGATTGTGGATGTATCTCAACTTTGTCCGACAAAATTCTCTCATTTCTAAGTTCTTCCTGCAATTTTCAGCAGCCTCTTTCTCGGAAAAACGGATTATAAAATGTTATAAATGTTGTTCCATACCAAATGGATATAAATAAAGAGCCAAAGTAATTGAGCTGTTTAATTGGAAATGGCACGCTCGTTTCCTACGTTTCGCGGAATGGGAAGGACCTGAGAATCGGCGGAAGGATTTGCGAACGGGTGGACTTTACCGATCCCACCGGTTGTCGTGGAACAACCGGTATCTACTCGTTCATTCCCGGAAGACTATCTACCCGCGATTGGCCGTCGTACGTGCGTAACGTGCGAAACAAGTTTGCACCTTTTGCACCTGGTGGATCCTGGTCATCGATTCCAGGTATATCCGTTCGGTCGAGAAGCGTGCAAACCGCGATGCGAATACGTGGACGTTTGTGCGTAGAAACGCCTCTCTCGTTTCCCTTCTTTTTCCCCATCTCGCTCCTTCTCTCTCTCTCTCTCTCTCTCTCTGTTTCTCACGAGCGCAATGCTATCGATTCCGCTCCCGTTTCCGGGAAGCGTTTGCACAGACTCGATCAATATTTACAACGAGACTTGGAGTTCCGATTGCACGCCCCTTCCGATTTGGCCGGAATCTCTTCGCGAGCGCGCCCGTGATTCTTGGCCGACTTCCGGTGATTCACAAAGCGTGGACATTGAGCGAGCATCCGGATGCGCAAAGTCGCGTTTATGGAGTCCCAATGTGCTTTATGGGGTTATTAATGTGATCTCGTCTGTTATCCGCCCGTCTGAGGATACTCAGTGTTTGCGTATTCGGTATTTAGTTGCACGTTTCTCTTTTTTTCGTATACATCGGATACATGTATATTGATTGCTAGAATATCAAAATTTTATCGTATTAAAGCATCTTGCATAATTATTTTGATGATTGAATTATTTCATAAAATTATTTCAGCCATAGTCTTTGATATTTCAAAATATTTATACATAATACTTATACATAAAACATTTATACATAATACTTTATATATATGTTTAATTTTTAAATTAAATGTAATTTTTATATGTGTTGTAATATTTGATTTATACATAATATTTATATAATTATGCGACATGATTATAAAAAATGTTTATATTCGAGCAACTTAAATGTCCTATATTAATATTTCAATGGCCCAACTTATTTTCAGAGCTGTATCTGATTAAATTTTTAAATACTTCAAACAAAACAGTTTTGTCCGTGTATGTTAAATAAATAATACGTCTATCGCTTTGTTGAATGTCTTGAATATCTTGAATATCTTGAATGTCTTGAATATTATAAAGGATTTCTTACATCGTTGCTTTTAAATGTACACATCTATATCTATCGTTACGCAACTATATATATATATGTATCGTTGTATTGTTTTTCCAATATTAATTAACTCCTGGCGCGATATTTTTCCGTGTTTAAAGATTGACGAAGCGTAGTTTCGATAAACAATGCTTCTTCTCCATCGTCTTTTTCCGCCGCCTTGTCTTCGCGCTGGCTTTTATCCGACGTCTGTTGTACTTGGTTGCCGTGGAACGTCAATATTGAAGGGAAATAGGTATCTGTTTTTATCGAGCACATACGCCGGTTTCGCTCGCCGTCAGATAAGACAGTCGGTCTCTTTTTCTTTCACGGGTGTTTCTTAGCGTAGGGGGCTTGTCTCTACGTCGCTACGTAAAAAAAAACGATACGACGGCCTCGCCACGTGTGTATTACGCGCGTTAATTACTGGCACGTGGTAAGCGCTCGCGCGCGGGCTCGGCTCGCGACGTGATAGCAAACGATAATAATAATAGCAAGCGGCGTCGATAATTAGATGCATGCGCGTTCTGCGCAGGCAAGGTAAGGAAAAAAAAAAGGGCAAGGCCGCGGGGCTCGCTTGCCTGCAACGAGCGATCGCTTAGCCACGAGTAGTCGTGTTATGTCATCGCGATCGGGGAATTAGAGGAATCGACACATGCTTCCTCCTCTTCCACGGAACGCCGGCGCACGCTCCGTCTCGGAAATGCGCTGTATGGCGCTAACCGTTAATAGCCTCGACATAAATCAACCGGTCGACGAGGCACTCGTTATTGAATACGGTCATTAAAACGCTATTATACCGACTCCTTTATTTAAATGTCACCTCGACGAAATCTAATTAATCACGCGCGTCCCGACTGTGCGCCGCGCGAAACGCGAGCGAGAAGTAATTGCACGCCGCGATCGCGATAAGGAACATTGATCGTGACACACCGGAGCTGGCTGGCTAAAATAAAAAGATAGGCAGACATATCTCCTCTCTTTTTCGACGAGCGTAGATTTTTATTTCCCCTCTAAATCATCCGCGCGTCGATACTTATTCGTTCAACGACGTTTTATCAGCCGTAGATTTAACCCACGAATTTAACGTTCGAAAAACGTTCGACAGAAATGCGTAATACAGAAACAGAGACCTACATCGATCTAATAATAGTTATAAAAGTCTAAGTATCACTAACCTATTGTCTGCTGGGTCAAAGACTTATTAATAAAGATAATATTTTGCCGCGGAAATGTCTCGTAGGGTCACGATAAATGTTCGATGATCCGGCAGAGTTCGGTAGGAAATTACAAACACCGACTTTTGGTGACATTAATAATTCATGGATGACCTGAGAGACGCATACAGCACACGACAATAAAAATGACGCAATACATCAACGATGGAACGCGCGCGTGGAATCGCTCGCGAGGAATCCGCGAGGGCGGATTTCTCAGTTTGGGTGAAAGGGCGACGTTAAAAAAAAAAAAAAAAAAAAAAAAAAAAAAAAATGCGTTCTACGGCGCGTGAAAAACGCGGGGAAGGGGGCCCGGCACTCTCGCCACGGAGGGGAAATTGATTGTTATAGTTCCATAAAATCTGGTACACCGCTCGTTAGTTGATGACCTAGACGGTGGCCTCGCGCGAGCACGGAATGTGAATCAGCTGTGCGCGGAGCTCCCACGGGCGTTGTTTACAATGTACCGCCGTGCCATGCCGCGCGACTGAAATGCACGTACGTGCATCGTGCACGCGTGTGCACGCACTCATTATCGAAGCGCGGCCACGCAGGTGTATGTGCGTAATGCTGTCATACGCGGCCGCCCGTACGAGGAAAGGTAAATATAGAAATGTTGTTTATGGAGAACGGAATGACAGTTAACAATAGTCGGCGATAAAAAGGGCTATTAATAGACGCGGGTTGGTATTGATGAACGAACTGCACAAGCGAGGCGACACCTCGACTCCAATTACATAACGTGAAAATCTACGAGGCGAAGACGTTATTTACGCGATACTTCGAACGAAATGCCGGAAGAATGGGCACGGAGAGGCTCTTGCAAAAATATCTGCAAAATTTAAGCCATTAATTAATTATTAATTAGTTATTAATTAAAATCATATGGGCTGTCAAATTGATAAAAATAATAAAAATTTTTATAGTATTGTGATATTTCTATATAATAATTTTGACGACTCAATAAAATTATTTTTAGATCTATATCTGGCCAAATATTTAGATACTTCAAAAATCCTTCTTTCTGTGTGCATCTCTAGAAATATGTCTGTGTAATACAATATTTTTGAGAATTAAAACATTTTTATAATGTAACATATGACATCGATGCTGCATATTCTTGCTGAAATGACTTCGAATTTCCTTTCGTCAAACGCGATATTAAATTTTTCCAACGTAAGGCTTTTTACGCGGTGACGCAAAATATAGTGTTTCGTAAAAAAAAAAAGGATTAGGTCAGAAGAATTGTAAACGGCTCGCGAGTATTCTCGACTCAGACGTTGCAATCGCCATATGGGAAGATAAAACGACGGGACATTATGAATTTCAAATAAACCGATATATGCAAATGTGACGTTTATAGGTGCGCGCGCGAGTGATATTCATCGCAAATAATATTAATCAGATGCGAGCGGGATGAGACATTACATTATTATTTATGTGCGGCCGTCGCCGCCGCCGTTATCCTCGCCAGTTTCTCTCCGTGTCCTTCCGCAATATCTCACGCTTTTCCAAGCGGAAAAGATTACGTCTCGGCAGGTCTAGCGCGGTTTACGGTTGACCCAGGTCAAGGCGAGGACGTCTATTGTCGCGTCGGAGGCCGCGACGCGCACAGGAAGTATCTGACAAGTGTGGACGGCTCTGCAAATATGGAAGGACCTGTGCCGTGTAGGATCGTGAGAAATCGAGGTCGCGCAAGATAGATACAGACGAAACGACCAGGTGTGACGTGACTTTCCGGCAGCGCGATTGCCGATTTTTCACCGGGGCGTAAATCGTGAGATTTTCGTCACGCTTTAAAAAAAAAAAAAAAAAAAAAAACCCGGACTGTGCTCGCGCGATTTTTTTCTTATCCCTCGAGGACTTCCTTGAAATACAAGGAGATAGGAATTACGAGGAAGAAGGCGACGCCGTAGAACCGTATTTTCCTTCTTCATATGTGCTTCGTATCGCACGTACGTGCTTTCGCAATTATCGTCGAATTCGTCCGTTTCTCTCGTAACGTGAGAGAAACCTAATCGCGGATAAACGGGACACGGCTCGTTCTGTTCGAAGAGCGAATGTTCCGCGAAGTGGACGGGAGTTGCGCGGATGAGAAATCCGACGCAATTTATTTTGGCATGATTGGCGCCTCGGTCTTCGCGTAATGCGCAATCGAACGGCGACGGTGAGCTTTTCGAATCGTATTCATAGGGGCGTGACATGATTCCTCCCACAGATTCCGAGAATATTATTACCAGCGTTGGGCGTTTACGTGTAGTCACGCAGAACGTCTGGACTGTCAACGTCGCATCGTCGTCCAAGCAGAGAAGTGACTCATTTGTTACGAAACGTTGACGTTCGCGCTTCAACTTCAATATTCCTAAAATCATTTTGCCTCGCCGATAAACGGATATCGCAGAAAATGCGGTTGTCTTTCAAGTCAATCCTCATCCGTCGCTCGCAAATTAGATCGCCTAGATCTAAGCATAAACTAAATGGCCGTCACTCAAAATAACAGAGTTAATTAGGGATGAAATGGAGGTCTGAAGCACATGCATTTAGGTATACACAACACACAGATATGCAGCACTGATTATACCGCAGAATGCGATCCGATCGGAGTAATTCCACGTGGCGACGTTTAAGGGCAGTAGGTCAGCCCCAAAATGGTCAGACGTCCTATCGACCCGGGATGCGCGCGAGGGCGGTTAAGTACTGTGTCGATTACTATTATTTAAATTAGTAGATCGTTAGCGGACGCGATCGCGAGCATAATAATGACGGTTACACGCTCGCGGCTGGAAAGTTATTACGTGGATTATTATGGAATATTTCAGGGACTATATCTGGTCGACATTATTATGTGCAACACGCCATTAGGTGAACCGCCGCTAGCTGATTTATACAATGACATTTGTCAAAGAGAGGCAAACATACCTCGCATAATAATAATTCCGCTCAGGACGCGTGCAATATTCATGAAAGTGAGGTGGCGCGGCGTATTCCGCGCGAGAGAACAAACACGGGAGGGAAAAAAGTGCCAGTAGTGCCTACGTAAAATAGAACCGTTTAACATTGGCATATATGCAGGCCGGGGCATTCTCGGCTCGCGTGTTCGCCCGATCGCATTTAATTGCCGAAACCGCGAGTTAGCGCGGCTCACGTTTGTATTTATCTATGACGGGCGAGCGTTACGGTACGTGACGCCGGATCGTAAGTCAAATCACACGCGCTGAGAAGGAATTACAGGCCGAGATATCAAGCGCCGCCGAGAGAAAGGAAGAGAGAGAGAGAGAGAGAGAGAGAGAGAGAGAGAGAGAGGGGAAGGGAGACAAAAAGAAAAGAAGGAATCGTTTCAAGACCGCGTATAGGCGCCGCTCAATTTGCGAGACGCGCGGCCTCGCGCACGCAATTATCCCGCCGCGTTTTGCCGCCGCTCGGATGACAGGAGAGCCGCACACGCACACGCGCGCACCCGCGCGTGCCGTATACTGATAATAATTACCAGTTGACAATATTACCGCTAATAATATATCGCGCGAACCCGATACCAGGCGCTGATTTTCATAATGCCGCGCGATCGAGAGATATATTTAGCAAACGTCGAGAGAACGGAGATACCTACTTTCCTTCGCGCGTTAGGCTCTCCCGAGCTAGCGGCCTGGTACAAGCTCCGGCACACCGGAGACGACAACATCCTCCGGAGTGGCGGTGACACTCGCCGCGAGAGAGTTTGGTGACTACGACCGTCTATTTGCGGAGTGCCGGCATCATCGCGGACGCGGACTCATTCCCCCGTGTCTGGGTCGAGTGCAGACGTTCGGCGCGACCGACGGCGCTCAGTCGAGTAGGTCAGTCCGGAAATAGTCGGACAATCGAGTTTTCCTATTAGCCGAGCGGCGACTTCCGCGGGAGACGCGGGGGGGGGGGGGAAATGCGCCCGGCCGGCTGACGATCGGCCCGCTCGCGATCCGATAACGCCATTATAATTGCGACGCGCGTTTATCAATTCGCGAGAGGCTGTCGAGGGTATTATGTTATATCGCGCCGCTATACGAGTTCCCGTTAAGCGCATTCGTTTACGGTACGACGGGATTCGTTCCGGCCTCCCGGTAGAGTTGAGCGCAGCTAGGTCGTTACAAAGCGGTCGTCGGTTTGTTCTAACGGATGATAGATTATCGTTAAGTAAAAGTAGCGTAATGATATTTTGTATGTGACACGAGTTATATGGGGGATATCCGCGAACGCAACACGAGTCTGATCTATTTATCTATTTATAATTTTATATATCCCTACCTCAGAACTGGCAGCTCAAATGTTATTGATTATTATTATTATTATTAAGCACTGCGATGTATTAGATTCTCCAATCAAAAAAGTAAAACGTGGTTTCAATTATTTTCGTTTCAATTTTGGACGTCTCTCTCGTCGACCTAGATTTCTCCGTTGTTCCGCGCCGAGATCTATACTGATCTCCGAACAATTCCTTAAGCTAAATTATTGCAACAGTTACATGTCTTAAATGTCACTACAGAGAATTATTGGCCTCATATATCTCCCACTTCACTACGGCGCCGGAATGCGACGGCGCCTCGTACATAGAGAGACGTGGAGAGGACAGCCGTGGATTTCGTCGTGGAAATGCCGGCGCGACCTCGCGTTATTCGCGAATTAGCGAAGCGGATGCGCGCGGGCGTTCCGATGTCGCGGGTCGAGCGCGGATCGGTCGCCACGGACGACGTCGGAGGACCGAGGACGTCGACGAGGAGGCGACCTGGCCTCGGTGCTGCGTCGCCTGGCTTAGGGACAGTGGGTCAAGTAGGTCGTTCCCGCAACGCTCAGACGGCCGACAAGCGCACACAAGCGGAGATTACGTAACCCCCTCGGAGGGAGAAAGTCTGCGCTCCTCTCTTCTCTTCTCTCCTACCAACACGCCACCTACCATCGCTATCATGACCTCCCCCCCTCCCTCCCCTTCTCCTCCCTACGCCATCTTCCTCTCCTCCTTTGCCACCACCTCGCACCTTCACCAATGATCGTCTCCTCACCTCAACCGTGGACTGTTTACAAACAAATCCTCCCACTTTTCCAACGGCTTTTACGATTGTGCGCTGCTGCCTGGGCTGCCTCCCTGGTCGAACGAACGAACGAACGAACGAACGAAGGAACGGACGACCGAAGCGTGGCGGCAATATCGTTGCAGCTGGTGGAACCCACCAAGCAGACTGCATTGCGCAAAATTGCAGGGAGCCAGAAAGCGCGGGCCAAAGAAAGCGACTCCCCCGTCTGAACACGTCCTGAAGAAATTGTCCAACTTCTCCCTCCCCTCCCTCCTGTCCCCTTCGCCACACTTCCGTCGTCCTTTCATGCCTAATTCGATCCCGTTTCATTCTACGTTACATGCAACTCCCCTTCTCGCCTCCTCAACCCGTCGCTATTTCTCTCTCTTCTCACCACCCCTTTTCTCCATCCCTCATTCGATCATCTCTCTTACGCGGTATCTCTCTCCCTCCCTATTCCACTTGACGCCACCGTTGTCGTTTCAACCTGGAATCGACTGCGAAACTTCCTTCGAGAGTGAGATAGGATGAAAAGTAAGGGGAATGGGGGGGGGGAAGGGGGGGGGGACAAGAGGTAGTGGATGTAGAGAAGAGACGTCGGGACGAGCGTGAGCGCGCAACTCTTCGCTTACTTTGCTTTTTACAATCGCGTTCCAGATTCCCCGGAATCCGGTGTGCGCGTTCATAACTGTAGTTAATTGTTGTTTAGGTCGCGGTGCCTCTCCGTGGCAATGAGCGGCGGAAAGAACATTCGCACACCGACTGCTTCCGGATCGACGAGTTTCTCGCAAATCTATGAATGAAATAAAAATATACTTCACATCGGTTTTACATACTCTTCACATCGGAAACTTTCAAACAATCTCTCAAAATCGATATCTTTTTCTCTCTCTATTTGCCATTATTGATTCTAAATTAAAAAATTTAAAAAAAAAACAAATAGTAAGAAAAAATGTAGCTGATATCAAACAATCAAGTCCTTCAACTTTTGTACATTTAATGGAAGATTGTTTAAATAAAGAAAAAAAGTTGTAGCAAGTACAATCATAAATATAAGAAATTACGTAATAAAATCAGAAAATTCTCAGACTAACCCTGAAAAATTCGATATAATGTGTATTATTACTTTCACATGGCTATTAAATATAATTGATAATATAAATTTCTGGTAATATTTGCAATATAAATAATGTATAAACGCATGTAATTTTCAAGCACATTTCGTAATTTCAAGAAAACAACTATTTATGTAAAATGCGATGTAGGATTGTGAATATGTCATATATTTCCGAAAGTTTCATGAAGAATCAGATATACATCAAATATATATTTCTCCATAATAAGGAAATATTATATATATTCCTCCATAGTAAAATTTTATTAAACTTTGATAATATTTTATTTCTTGCATTCATATTGGATCCGCCATTTTGAATTTTATGTTTTGACTCCATTTTTGTATTGGGCAATCCCACGAACTTTTAATAATAATTAAACATGATATGTTTCTATTCTCAAAAAAGTCAGATTTTAAAAGAATACAAAAAATAAATAATATTAAACAGAAAATTCTGCATTTTCTTGCAGAACATATTCATTGAACATATTCATAAGCTTATGAATCTCGTAAGCGTAAAAATCTTTTTAGCCATTCGTTTTATTGCACATAATTTATATCTCGTCATGTTAAGTCATATAAATTGTCACGTAGAAACATATTCACAAACTTACAAGCCGCGATGTAAAAATTCTCTTAGTAATTTGTTTCGTCGTTTTACATATGATTTATATCTGAATACAGAAATATGTTAAGAGTCTCGAATGAACACATCGTACAATATAACGCATCATATGAATCTTACTTTATTTCTCTACTTTTTCAAGCCATTGAGAAAGTTAGCAACTGTCTCCTCCATTCGGATTAGATGCCCGCGGTCTCACAGCGAGCGAGCGAGCGAGAGAGAGAGAGAGAGAGAGAGAGAGAGAGAGAGAGAGAGAGAAGTCCGCGATCGATCGTTGCATAATTTACTGCGCCGCGAGCGCGCACAGTATAGACGATTGTGTCGCGAGTAGAGCGCAGGTAGCTCGAAAGAAGAGAAGAAGGATGACAAAAAGGACGAGAAAAAGAAAAGAGAAAAACGAGCGACGATCGATACTCGATTATGCCGAGGAACAGCAGGAGTGGAGGGGGGGAGGAGGGAAGGGGGGAGCGGCGGCGACGATCGAACATGCATATCGGGCAGGAGAGGCCAGCCTCTCATGCAACGTTAACGTTGCAATTATTCGCTGAGATGCATCCGTTTCGTCGAGGACTGCCGATTCCTCCTCCGGAATCTCCTTTCGCACAAAAGTTGGGCGACTGCGCGAAATCCGGCGGAGAGGGCGGAGAACGAACGAGAGCGCGCGATTTCGCGTCGTCGTCATTCGTCCGTCCGTTCATTCGGCTTCTATAAGCAGCATCCGAATCGACGATGGATGGACGCACGCGGACGGGAATTTCACACAAAACATAACCCGCATATAGAAACGCAGCAGACACAGTGGCCTAGACAAGTAGGTCGCGGCGCAGTTCTCCCTGCTCGAGCTCGCGTGCGCGAGTTATATCCACGTGTGCGCGCGTATGTCTACGAGATGCTTACGTACAGAACGTGCGCATGACGAGAGAAAGAGGGAAAGAGCGAAGAAGAGAGAGAAAAAGAGAGAGACCTGTGTGTGTATACGTGTATGCACATACACACGACGGAGCGATGTACCTACGGTATTACGTAAACTAGGTGCCCACTGCTGCGCCATACGTTACATAGGTAGGCACGTACGGGGAAGCAGAGCGAGGGGTTGAAATCGGTGTGGGACGATGGCACAATTTCTTTTTTTCTTTTTTTTTTTTTTTTTTATCATTTCCCGATTTTTCTTTGAGCGTGTGTTGCTATCGATCCTCCGATACAATCGGAAGGAAGTGCTGTGATGATATATTGTTATTATTAAGAGAGAAAAGGAGAGTATCGCTACATATTAGATTCTTTAAGGAAAATATACTATTAGTGATTTTTGACGACGTTTCTTATTCTCAAACAATTTTTTAAATTTTATATATATATATATATATATATATATATATATAAAAACATGGAAATTTTACATAAAAATTTGTAAAAATGCTGAAATTTGAAAAATTGCTCATAATAGAAGAAAGAAAATAGTAAGATATATAACTTTATATACTATACGTATCCAGATTTTTTTATTCAGAAAGCAGAAATAAATTGAAAGCAACTTTCTATTCAAATATCTCGATTAATTTGATTTCAATCATGTAGATATCGCAATTTCGCGGAAATTATCCCGCATCAATTGTCGTGTACTATTTATGCAGAAAAGCGTATGTTGCACCAATGACAATTACTGACCGTGCAACATTAGCGTTCGGCAAGTCCAACTCCGTTCTATCGCAACAGCGAGTTACAACAGTGGCGTCGAGCTAAGTTCAGTGTTAGAGATTTTCGCTATTCAAATAACGGCAATCGAAATTGCGCTGCAACAGCGACGTTAACGTTCGTACATACTTTTCAAGTACTGCACGTGTGCGTGTGCGTGTATGCGTGTATACGTACGTGTGCGAGTCGTATTAACATAACTTCGTCGTTGCAGCAACTGAAATTCCCCGTTTGTGTAACAAGGCAGTTCCGGCATGGAGCCCGACGTGGCTATCGTGAATACAGACACGAGACGACGAGTACATAATTGGGAGACGGTTCTTTCCCTCTTTCAGCATCGAAAGGAGCGCCTCTCCCTCCTGGACGAAAGTTCCGTTCAAACGCGCGCGCGTTTGTTCACGCTCTAAGATGGCATCGAGTTGTCGTTCGCGCACGTGTATTGTATATAAGTGCATCGCGTTACGTAGAACGCACGCACACGTACATACACGTGCACGTACAGAGACACAGGTGAGACGATGAGAGCTGAAGGAGAGGAGAGAAAGGGGGAAAGGGGGAAGGAGGGAAAGAGAAAGAGAAAAAGGAAGACGCGTATAACGAAGCGGCGCGCGGGAAGAGGCAGCCCCGGTCGGTCGGTCGGTCGGTCGTTCGGCGCAAATTGTCCCTGTGCGTCGAAAGTTTACGGTGAATTATTGCGTCGCAATATCTAGACCCTCGGTTTCGCCGACTATCTGGCCTACTTCCATGTTTTTACTCGCGCGCCGATTCGCGAGCGGAGCGAGAGCGCGCGCGAGCGCGCGTTATACTCGCGCGTAAATAGCCGCTCGCGTATACAGGTGCGCTCCTCATTCTACACGACGCCGTTAGGCCAATGAGAGAGCGTCGGACGTATTGAAATGCAGGTGAGGCCTTTACGGGAGACCCCGCGGTTTTCTTGGCCGCGGCGAGTCCGACGATGACAGATGTCGGTTAATCCTTTAAAATATCGCCGATTTCACCCCGGTCATGAACCCATTGATGGCGACCATTAATCAAGCTTTGAACGCGCTCCGTTTCTAATATTTTAGAATATATATATAAAAAAAAAAAAAAAAAAACTACGCATAACAAGTGAGTATACGTTACGACAGGCGCCGTAAATACGCGGGGTCTTTCGCAATCGAGGGTTTTAAATTTAAAAGAGAATTATATCCGGTCTCTTTGGTTTTAGAATAGCTCCGCGTTCTCTTTAAGAAAGCACATGATGGAGCGCGCAAGATCGTGTGTCGCACGATAATTTTTCTGTTGATTATCGCGAAATGAGTGCTCCTTATTGTATCTTCATTTAACATTAACCGATACTCAATAATAAACCGTGGAAAATTGTATCGGATACAGCAGTAATGGTTTCTGGAACGACGGAACGTACGACGACGTAAGCGGTGACCTTTTCAATGATTCGTTAGAATTTAGAGAATCGACGGCGGCACAAGAGGGAAGAGGATCGGCCTAGGCTTCATCCGACACGGGCAGAAGAGAAAGGGTGAAAAGGAGATGATCGTGAGCGACGTATACCTGGGTGATTGATCGCGTAACCGGTTGTCGCGACGTTCCGCGACAACGTTTCGTGGGAGTTGTAGTCGCGTTTTCTGTTATTTTAGCCGGCCGCGTTGACGGAGAACATCACGTGGAATAACTTTTCAAAGGCCGAGAAGCCAATACGGCACATGGACAACACACGCGGCACATCGCACAAACGTTTTCGTTAATGCGCCGTCAATTCAAACGTCGTTCTTTAAGTTCAAACTTCCTGCGAATCGTTCAAATGTCTTAGAAAATTAATTAATGTTGAATATTCCATATGGTCATATTTTTAAATGTCATTTTTACATATATACGTAAGATTTAAATCTCTTCTGTGGCTTACAGAAAACGATCTATACATAATTTTGGTTGCCAAATGAGTTTTGTCAAACTCTTTTTTAAGTTTTTTAAGACATACATGGATGTTCCACGACATATTTTCAATAAATTCATCAAAATTCGTTATAAAATTAACAAAAAAAATCTTGTCAAAAAAATCTATTCATTCTTCCTTGATTCATAATGGATAGCTTGTTTTCGATCGCTCGCTAATTAAAACTCCATAAATTTCAGCGTTTCTATTAAAGGGAAATAATCCCCCCGTAAGTCGGACAAAGAATTCGTGAGTGAAATAAGTCAAGTACGCGCCGTGGAACGCCTTGTATGCGAAATTAGCATAAGCTTTGCGTGTCGAGGCGATGTTAAAAGAGTTAAGAGCCGATATTCGCGGTCAACGTCGCCGATTGCGAAGAAGAAATCGTGGAATGTCGACGTATCTCTGCGTATCGGGTACAGCTTTAGGATCCCGCGGTGGCGGCGGCGGATCCTATGCAGCAAATAGTTTCGCTAAAGGGCGAGAACGTGTGCGCGGGAATATGCCAATGTAACTGCATTGTGTAACATCGTGTCAACGGTAATGTTGCAAGTTATGAACGGCGCCGGTCACGGTTAAAGGATATGGCCGATTATGCCGTTACTCGCCGCGGATGGATTCTCGTTGAATTTTAAACGCGCGCGGAACGCCGTGAATAGAGCGCGGGGATCCCAAAGGATAAGAAGAACGACTTTGCGGGCTTACGAGCACTCGGCACCTGACATTACATAATTGCCATCGCATCGGCGGCGGCGGCGGCGGCGGTGGCGAACAATGTTGCGAGGTGTCGCGTACGACGCGCGACGCCGCACGCCGACTGTCCGCGTCCGCATTCACGTCGTTTCATAAATCGAATCGCTGGAGGAGAAGAGAGATACGCGTGCGGTGCACGCGAACAAAGCGCACCGTCGCCGCTTAATCGCGTAAGACGAAGACAAGCGCGAGAGACAAAGAATAGAAGCAGAATTCAATTCACGAGATGGGAAAGGAGGAGGGAGGGGGGGGAAGGGAGGCATGCCGGCGCGCATTATTGTTGCGCGTTGTGCAAATGTCGCTACGTTGTTGTTACATTATGCGTTGTCGAAACAATCATCGTCATCATCGGAATGTTGGCTTCCCGATGCCGGGCATTCGCGACGTTATCTGGAACAAAACTGCGGAACGCGAGCGAGAATTTCTCGCTTTAAGGGCGAAGGTGGCCAGGGAAGGTCTTGCCGGTCTTGCTTACGCAACATCGTGCAACGCTCAATGATTGATGCAATGACGTAGCCGCGTTGTCGAATCAATAACCACACGTAGAACGAATTGATACTTCGAAAACGCAAGATCATTGCGTACTTGCTACTTGAAATCCTGTTTTCATATTCTAATCTAAAGGAGAACCCCCCCGCGACCACGGGTTCTCCTTTTCTGTTTATCTACTTGAATTACTTACACCGCGGTATTTCTAATATTTCTACACGTGATCATTGTCGTGATCATTGCGATATCCGCTCTCGCTCAACAATGTTGCACAACACCCGGCGGCCCCATACAAACCACGAACCGTTATTCACATAAAATCCAAGTGGCCACCAGGGGAGGGGGGGGGGGCAGGGGAACATTTGATTTTCTATATCGACGCCGTTCCAGTCGTGCGATCGTTCGACGCTATCCGGTGAACGAGAACATCTTTCTCAAGTTTCATTCAACGGGACCCGTGCGATTACGCAATATCGTGTAACCCGTCCGCTCGACCAGAGTACCGCGGTATGTAAACGCCGCCGTTACAGCTGGCACAATTATCGCCCGCTATCGATTCTCAATATTGGCAATCACCGCAATCGACGACCGTTGATTGTGCCCCGCTGTCGTTATCGGAACGGTGCTCGAGAACGTCTCCTCTACCGAGAATGGTAGAATTACGTAATCTTGCACATCACCATACGTAGATCTGGGTTGCGCAAAGTTGCGTAATCTTCCGTGGGAGAGAAAGAGAGGAGAGACCGACGAGTGGCCCGTAATTATACGCACTTATCTGTCGATATCAATCGACGTATTCAAAGATCTCAGAGATGTATTACGATGCGTAGAGGCTATTCCGCTAAAGAAAACTTTTCGATATTTTTTTTTTCGGTGGGTCTTTGAAGAACAGCTTACATTTGAATATCTTAGATATGAGTAGCTCGAAAGAAGCGAAACACGACGCAAAAAAACACGCAGATAAAATGTTGCGAATCGAAATAAGAGATGGTCAACATTTGAAAAAATAATCCGATGAAAAAGAATAATTTTTACGTGACGTAGGCTTTGTTATTCCAAATCCGAGGATATTTAGAAGCGATTGTATCGCAACGAATGCGCGGTGCTTCAGCAAACCGCGTCTCTAATACACACATTGCCTAATACGATTACGCGACATATTTTTCCGTAGTGCGGAAGGGAGGAGGAAAGAAAAACAGGCGCTTGTACCGGGGACGTTCGTAATGTTTCACGAGCGTGCGTAGCGGCGCGGTATTAAGGATTAACGTGTGAGTTACGCATGCCGAGTCGCCGGCTACTCTCGGGAAAAAAAAAAAAAAAAAAAAACAACGTGTTTAACACAGTTATTTCGCGCGTACTTAGCCGTATGTTTGTATTACGTTTTCATTATGGTCCGCGAGATACGTAATTCACGCGCACAAGCCGCTGGCTGTTGTTCTCGCGCAAATGAAAAAAAAAAAAAAAAGGAGAAAAAGGAAAAAAGTCCCGTCCGCGCGGGACATAAATTATCCCGGAAGTGATTATCGCGTTGCGCGACGCAGATTACGCGGATGCGCGATAATAGAGCGACCGTGTTGCATTTCGGATAATAATAGTGCGCCATCCTCCTCTCCTCCTCCCTCCCCCCACCTCCCTCCCCCCGCCGTCTCTTCCTCCTTTTTATTCTCCAGCGCCATCCCCGATCGGCGCCGATGCGCGTTGCATCGCGCCGCGTTCTTGGAAGAAAGCCGCTCTCGCATCTCATTACCGACGCCGTTGTAAATAACGGCGATGACGCGCAGGAAATTCCGCGGAGTCCGGCTATTTATAGACGCCACGATATCGCACGCATTGCGGATGCGAACGATCGTTAGATATCCGCCCGTGGAAGACCCATCGGGGGAGAGGGGGGAGGAGGGGGAAACTGGCTTTCCCCCTGAAAAGTTCCGCCGACAGAAATATTTTCTCTATCGTTTGTTTTTTTTTCTCTTTTTCTTTTTTTTTCTTTTTAGTTGGTTTCGAATTAACGTTTTCAAGCAATTATCTCCTAATGAATACGGGGGGGGGGGAGGGGGATTTTGATTAATGTTTAATGGAGATAAAGCGAGCCTCCTGAGTATTATATATCAACAATAAGTGTGATTTAATAGAGCGTCTATAATATTAAATTCGCCCTTTGTCCGTGCCGCGGTTTGTTCTTCTTGAACTCACTGACGCGACGCATTTGTCCGCGGTCTTTCTTCACGACGGAATATTATTTCACTCCTCATGGACGTCGAAGCGAGGACGCGAGCCTCGAAAGGCATACATCACTTCGCGACGCAACAACAATAGCGATATAACTGGCTAATCGTAATTACATAAGTGTGCCACGTAACAGTTTCAGCATGCGGCCTACCACTTTCCGCGAGGCACGTCAATGGCTTTCTTTTTGCGCCGCGTGTTTACCTGCGCGAGGTAAACACGCGTGACGCCGCGCGATTTCGCCATGTTCAAGAAACTCTTTCCATTCGGTGCACAATAGCTGCGATTTACAAAACGAAGTACGCCGTTTATCCCCCCCTCTCGGCGCAATTTTACAATCGTTACAACAATTATTCCGCTATCAAGGGGACTTTGGATTGTAATCTCTAACAAATTACGATTTACCTATGTCTTCGACCGAACATGAAATAATTAAATATATCAAATACATCAGAAATACAGAGAAAATATATTGTTTGCGACGCTTCTTCGAGCACAAATAGCGGTCACGATTTCTTCATTTTCACTGACGCGCTCGGCGGACACTCGGCATTTAGCGCTGCATTTAGCGTAGTTTCGCGATCCTTAAACTTCGGATTCATGCCAGATTTGCAGCAGCTGTATCCATATCCTGGATTCATATTCACGCGTATCGAAATAATTTGCATTCTTGAGTGCAGGTAAACCTCCACCGAAAAGAAGTGCGAGAGACAGAGAAAGAGAGAAAAGCGGACGCGCGACATTCAGAACGCGATGTATGCGTTCACTCGTATTTATAGCGATGAATGAAAAGCTGGATGGAAGCACACGGGTCGCTTTTACCATGCGGAGTGTGCACACACACGTCGGGTGTGCATCGCCAGTCCTCCCTCCCCCCCCCCCTCCCGTGGGCCTCTCGCGTGGACCTCGCCGCGGTGCGCACCCCCGGTGTGCCACGGTTTTCGTGCCACGTTTCGGGAAAATGTCGATTCTCCGGGACGCGATCGGGATATCGGGCTGACGCTTCGACTCGGCGAACCGCAACACGTGCACGGGGAACATCGAAACGAGAAAATGATTTCATCATATGGCGCACTGTCGGGTTCCAATGGCCCACGGCCACGTGGCGGTACACGGATCCGCGAGCGTTCCGCGTTCTATTTTTTGTTTCCCACTCCGATTTGCGGCGGGTCTCGACGTTCTTCTCGATTGACATTTTCATTGTACTTTCTCACTCGTATTTTAGACAAACGGGCAAGTAGGCTTTTCACGAAACTCCGAGGGTGTGGCCGATACATTTTGATCGTCTAATTCGCAAAAAAAAAAAAAAAAAATCTATGGAGATAAACTTAAAAATGCAATTAAATATAACTGTTTTTATAACTGTTATTATGATAGTTGACGCTAATAAAAGAGACTTATATATAATATTCATTTTAATGGTCGCTAGGATAATTTTCAGATGCTGCACCGTGATGTTGCGCAATGAAATTTAATTATATTTTTTTATTACAGAGCGGTTTTATTCGCACAATGGAAAATAGTCCGCATTTATGATGCCCATATGTCAAGCATCGGCGTATAGTTTACTTCCTGAAGATAATGCACGCACAGCAGGCGAAATAAGGTCAACTATCTGCGCAACAGCTCTCTCAATGGAAACGAGTACGTGGCCGCCGTCTGAATGACACGCATCGCGTGTCAAGGCTTTTTTTTTTAACTCGCCGAGTTGTGCTATCCAGTTCTTCCTGAAATAGCGACGAATTCGTTCTAACGTAATGTGACTCGTGCGAAATCGACGGGATTACGCAACTCCTCGCAATTTTACACTACTTACTTTTTCCTTTTTATCCACACGGAGAAGATACGGAGTTTTTGCTTTCGATTTTACGTTTGCGTAGCCGCTGCAATTTAATCAGCAACTTAAATAGCAAAGAAGTAATTAAAAGAGGGAATCTCTCTCTCTCTCTCTCTCTCTCTCTCTCTCTCTCTCTCTCTCTCTCTGCCGTCCGTTAGTAAGATACACGTGGTGTCACGTCTCTCGCGCGACTAAACGTGTAAATTAGCGACCTGTTACGAGATATATACGTAAAGGACGACTCGATAAGGTATAATTGCGTGTACGTCGCCACGTCTGCCGACTTTCAAGAAAATCTCTCCCGTATAAAGTATTTTCCAGACTGTTACATGCCGCTCGTCCGTTACGAGCACTCTCGAATGACTAGGGAAATTCTCTCGAACGGAGAAACTGTGAAGGGGAGGAGATTTATGCTCCCCGATTGCGCGACAGGCGCGATGCAACAGCATCTCGAATAAAACACGATCATTACCGCGCCGATGTAATCCGCCCAGCGTTTACGACGAAATAAACATTGCTCGTTGCAGACGGCGCCTCGGTAATCGTGATGATCGACGTTTCTTCGCTGAGAGAGTCTTCTTGGGTTGCGGCGTTTGCGCCTCTATTTTTCTCGCGGCGTTAATGCAACGTGTAAAGCCGAGCGGATCAAGATTTTTTTCGCAACTTCAAAATGATACATGGCTCCTTGCTCTTATCATCTGTTTTTTTTTTTTTTTTTTTTTTCCACCATTGTGTCCATTCTGTCTGCCGATTTAGTAAATGTCGGACTTCAAGCATAAGAATCGACAAGTGTGGTAACAACTTTTTAATAGCGTCATTAGGGGAAAGGAGAGTAAGATGACGATTTTTCTAAACTAATAATAGATTACGAGTCGATATCAAACTTATTAGAGGTTTTTAATGATGATAAGTAATTTATTAAGTAATCTTATGGAATTTTTGTCTAGATTTTATTTTCTTTTATTTTCTTTAAAGTTATCAATATAAATGATTTTTTGTTCATAAATATTATTTATCTGTATTTTTACTACTGTATTGTTCATTACAATAACGAAATAATATAAAAAGTTGTCATGAAAAAATTAATTTTTATTTATAAAAATTGTACAATTTTAATGTAACTGATTATAGGGAGAATATAAGGGAAAATTAAAGTAGACATATTCTAAATATTTTTTTCAATTCACCCACATTTTTTGTACGTGATCTAAACGCTATTTGTGTGCTTATTGACAAGTTTGCCGGTGAATTCGTCACGTCGCTAACGACTAACTTGGAAATCGTTGTCGCGGACAAGAAAAACAAAGGGTTAGATGATCATCCCTTACAGATGAGATTTCTTCTCGAGTGGCACATCCCAAGGGATGGACTCCGAAGACTGGTCTGGTCTCGGTAATTACACGGAGTTGCCCTACTCCTTTTTGAAGTTGGCACGTCCGTAGAATAAGTTTACCGGCTCAAATGTCAGCGCAGCTTTCTTGGTCTTCCTCGCTGATTAAGCCCCCCGAGAGATTAACTCCCTGATGGAGGCGGAATTATTTTATCTTGAGTTAGTAGCCTGTGCGCGAAGCTGTTCCCATTATCTCTCGCGTCAAATGTGTCGGGGGTTAATATCGAGAATGGACTTTTCATCTCGTCTATTAACAACCATGACAAAAAAACCGGACGTTTCTGGGATATCGAATAAGGTTATAAAATTTGAAAGGGATCTCGTAAATTCGAATTTAACGCTCCGACGTGTCTACGCAATTCGATTTTTACTGGACTTTACGGAAGATATATTCAGAAAAATATCAACGTGATACGAGAGTTCACATGCTCGTATTCGGTGCTGAGGACATATGCTCAAGTTATATAGTTTCGTTTGTTATTGGACATGCGGCGACAATAGGCAAATTTATGCGCTTTTATCGATTACGATTGCGACTTTGGCCATTCGACGTGTATTTCTCGATAAGAACCAATGTTTTGGTATTAAATCTCGCAAAGACCCAGATAAAAAGTGGAGACGTGGCGCGCGTGTGGTAACGTTATCGCGCGGCCCGCGATAATAATATTACTACAATAATAATAATGAGAAGGGGCCGATAATATTGATGGAAATAAATTACTTGGAATGTGGAACAATCCATACTTCTCTCGTATTTTTGTTATCTTTTTTGGGTGGGAGCGCGAGCGACGTTATCCCAGTAATTCTCCTACGTTCTATTTTATTCCTCGTTTCCGTTTAAGAATTATGAGTTTTTCGTCTTTCCGAAATCCATCGAGGAGAACCAATATTGCAGCACCGAGTGATTTTAATTTTACACTTAAGGGAATCGACGTTATCGGATTTGCTCAAGAGGTGTAGGATTTGAGGATTGCCCTCCCCCTTTTCTCACATCTCTTTTCATACTTTTCTCTTCCAATCTTTCTTTACGCAAGAAATGTATCCGACAATAATAATAAAAAAATTTTGCGAATTTCCCCTCCGAGATCCTCGGTTCTATTTTTATGTAATAATAGATGCGTAAGAGATTTATATAAATATTTCTTCAGTTCTTTTCTTTCTCCGATATTCTATCTTGTCATACTAGACAAGAGTAAAATTAAAGATATTCAATACGAAAATTGGGATAATCTGATTATCGTGATTTTATTGGCGAATTAGAATTCAAATACTCCAAGAATATAAGTGATTGATAGGAATCGACCGACGATGAATTTACATTATTTTAGTCAAGGAGTTGTGTGCTCGGCGGCCTTATCATTTAGACTTTTTCCCGCATTAATAAATTACTAAATAACGCGAGTATGCTAATCAGACGGAATAAATGTTAGCGAAGAAAGCGGGAAAGATCCCGTCTATGGAATTCCATTGTTTAGTATCGATAACGCGTAAAATGGCAAATCGACGTAGTATGACAAATATTGGTCTGTTTGCATAATTTAATCGTCGCAATAAAATTTCACCACGGACATCCTCGCTATTTCCTCCACGAGGAAATACTCGTCATTTTCCGTCGAAAGAGTACGCGGTTCTCGCGCCGGTATATTTAACGAATAACATTCAACGTAAACAAGACAGATAGCGAAATTATGTATCGCGTATTCCGTTTTGCGCGTTAAATACGCGCCGATCGTAGTTTATAATTTAAAACGTTAATCACAATCAAATGAAATTGCATTAGTAGGGCGAACGTAACAAAAAAGCCACATGAGTTCAGCGCAAATTATTAAACTTTCCGCCTTGATTTTTATCTCCGTGTTTATTTCCAGAAAAAATATTTACAAGATCAAACGAAAGAGATTGAATTATCGTTGTTGCGTCACTTTTCCCTTTCATCATTCATTCAGCGTATTTCAAGCGTAGATGGGTAAAACATTTTCGAGATAACTCACAGCGAAAATGATGAATAAATTACGAGATATAAATGATCGTTGATCAAATTACGTTCTTTTTAGAAGATTGTCTTTGACCGATAAATTTTCATATATCGGATATACCTATTTATAAAAAAAAAAAAAAAAAAAGCCCTATTTCAGAATATTTAAAAAAATATCGAGTGTTTTTTTCATGTTTTCTATTTCCCCGGGAGGAATAAAAATCTCAGACGTTTCTCCTGCAAAATGATTGATCCAATTGTAAAATAAAAATGAGGAGTGATTGTCCTTACCTATCTATCGCAACTATCGTGCGGGTCGCCCTTATGTCACGTAACGCTGTTTGCATGTAATCCTTTCCACTCGGTATTAGTCGCGGGGAGGAAACAAGATGGAGCGCGACCGGAGGAAAAGGTAAACTAGGCGATTTACACGAGTAAACGCACGCGTGCCGCCTGCATGTCGCAGATAAGTAAACGCTCGCAAAGTCGTTACTCTCTCTCGCGCGCGCGTGCGCGCGAGGCTTTCTCTCTTGTTCTCTCCTACGTGTCTCCCTCTTCGCGCCCTCTTTTTGCCCCTGCACCCACGTGCCCCCCAACAGTTCAGTGTCGCTCAACCTGAATGTACACGTACCGACAAGACGGCGAATTTCTCAGAAATAGCTCGGGGAATGGAATTTTCCTCCTGCGTTTAGCACGTTCCTCGGTCTGTGCGATTAAAAGTCAGAGTCCTCCTAAACCTCGAACTTGCCAATGCATTCTACAATACAGATCTCACCGCCTTTCGTCGCCTGGAACAGCAATTCAATGATTTAAAATTCAGACGTGTCTCAGACAGATCGCCGCATTTTTATGTGCCTCTTTTTAATTCTCGCACTTATTTTCAACTTCATTTAAGCGCTTTACACGATGGACAGTGAATTAGGGAAATTTTACTGATAAATTGTAATATAGCTCCGTGCAAGTTTTCTAGTTATTCATTTTTACTAGGTTTAAGTTAAAACCGCGGTACGCGGCAGCATAAATATTTCGCGCGAAATAAACCGCGGTGTAATAAATCTTGCAAAATCGCAGCGTGGCTACAATTGCAGTGACAGTTTATCAGATTAACGTCAGAATAAAACAGCCACGCGGCTTTATTGGACGGTTCAATAATCGCGCTGGAAATTTCAGAAAATGGCTTCTCCTACATACACACAATGCGTTCGGAAATTGAAAAGATTCGCCACATGTCGCTAAGCTGGAGGAGCGGCTATTACGTCGTCCCATTCGAATCCTATTTTCTACTAACTGGTTTTTCGCGGTCGCAGCCGTGGCAGAAGGCACGCGCGCGTCGAGAGAGTGAAATATGAGAGAGCAAGAGAGAGGGAGCGAGCGAGAGAGCGAGAGAGAGAGAGAGAGAGAGAGAGAGAGAGAGAGAGAGAGAGAGAGAGAGAGAGAGAGAGAGAGAGAGCTATCGCGCTTTTGCACCCCTCGTGGATATCACTGTGCGAGAATTCTAATTTCTAGTTTTCTGCACTCGTCCCGAGGGGAATTTCCGGGGACACGCGTGTGCGACCCATGTCCGTGACATATGCGTTTAAAATGCGAAAGTGACCGTATTCCCCGGACGCGCGAGAGAGTCGTCGGGGGGCGATATCGATACGTGGAAAAAAAAAAAAAAAAAAAAAAGAACAGGAATGGAGAAAAGCCGAAGATATTTCTGACGGCGAGTTATATCGCCGGTGTGTTCGGTGTGTTACGCAAGGGCTAATGCACGTAGAACTGCTTCGCGCACTTCCGCGTGTACTCCTACGCAACGGCGATAAAAGGTACGCAAATGCCCCGGCCGAACGCGGAGAACGGTCGAACTAAATCTCCATTCTCAACTTCCGCCAGTGCGAATGGACGCATTAAAATATTTGGAACGATACCTGGTCGTAAGTTCATGAATAACCAGAGTCAGAGAAGGCGGAAAGTGGGGCACCCCTCGACCCGCGCCGACACGTACTTTCGTATAATTTATAAATACCGCGTTTTTCAATTATCTCGAATGTTAAAGAGGAATAATATTCCAAGAAGAATTGAGATCTTCTTTAAAACTATTACGAGGCGAACAGTTTTGCAGATTAAATCCGCAACGTTCCGTTTCCCCCTCTCTCTCTCTCTCTCTCTCTCTCTCTCTCTCTCTCTCTCTCTCTCTTTCTTCTATCGCATCGTCACGACGAAGACTCATACAACCTAATTCAGAACTATTCTCGCGCGAGAAACTCTTAGAGAGGCCTCTTCCGTTGCGTGAAATCCTATTTTCTAGTTTTCCGCAGCAGACTATTTCAGACGCGAGAGTGCTTCTCTCGCGGGCCGCCGACGAACGGAAGGCGGCTTGAAATATGAGAAACGTATCGCGTCCCCATATAGCGCACTTTCACGCTGAACGGACTGCGACGGAGCCGTCGTAACCGCATCGCTGCGAGCGAAGAGCCTGCAACGACGCTTGGTGCAACAAGTAACATAATTCAAGGAAAGTTGCGCCGCGTCGATAAGGCAATTATTCGGGCCGCGGCGCGCCTCGACGGAACAATGGCTTTTGTTGGATGAGACGGCGAGAGAAGGACTCACGACAGACGGTGGTTTGGAAGATAAACGTCTTAGGACTAATGCGGGAGACACGTGTAAAACTCGGATGCACTCGCGAATGCAGCCGCGGCGTCGGAGGCCCTTCCAAGTTTCGCGGGTCGATCTCGAATCGGGGGCGCCACGACGCGTAAAATAGGGACTCGGCTCGTGACACAAAGCATGGATGGAGCATATCACTGAGATTCGAGATCGCTTGATGCAATCTCTCCTGTCGTGTTCCAGGAGGATTATTTATATATTTGCCAGTGGCGTTGTCACCCAGTGGAGGGTGTCACCGTTGCAGTCCGACCTGCACCCATCGAGAGAACGGGACCATCATCTCTCTGGAATGTCGGTCGTGGGGATTCAAGAATAATTATTTAAGTTTGCGAATGAGATACGAACCGGAGAGATGTATTTCGGTGCACGAGCGCAACGCGACGCCGCGCGGATAATAAGGCGCAGCGGCGCGCAATAAACGGCTTTACGGCGGTTCGAGGAAGATGAGGATTTTATCTCGGCGCCGGCGGCGGAGCGGCAGCGCGACGGCGCACCGGAATTGATTCGGCCGCCGTCATATTCGTGAGCGAAATTTTGCGGAACGTCGGGAGAGTCGGGAGGGTGGTGCGGTTGGGTGTTTATTAGCTGCGAGGATGCGCCGAGGAGAGAGATGAATCGCGTGTCGGTCGGGCGCGATATAATCGCGAAATTAAATCTGTCGCTTATTACGTCAGACACTCCGACGTCGTCTCCGCGCGAAAATTCGGCAGCGCAGCCGCCGAAATAATGCATTCGTCGATGATACGACGCCGAAGGAATGACGGAAAACGAGACGGATAGGACGAGAAGAATGATCCGCGCGCCACCCGAATTTCTTGTCTCGAGACCGCGCGCGATGGAGAAATTCCGACGATCTTTAAGACACGCGTCACTCGAGGGTAGAAAGTTCTTACGTGAGAATTCGTTTCCTAGGAGAGCGCTAGTCGGAGATTTGTTTTTGTCGGATTAATATTCATGCTCGCGCGCGGGATTAATGGCGCTGCGCGCGATACGCGTGCAAGGAACGATAAATTACCGGGTACTTAGCCGCTTGCCCGAGCGAGAAGAGGATTTCTCTCCGCGGACTTCTTTAATCTCCTTCTCGTCTCGCCGACCGTCACTCTTTCGGACTTCATTCCTAGATAATTGTTACGACGGAAATGAAAGACAGAGAGAGAGAGAGAGAGAGAGAGAGAGAGAGAGAAGCGTCGCGTTCGAAAACGAGAGAGAGGAACGAGTGCTCGCGAATGTCTCGATTAGGTTGTCGACAAATGGTCCTCTTCCACGATGATATACGCGATAATCGCGGAGGTTCGTCAACGAACACACGTGGCGCGATGTTAATAACGATGATTATGACGAAAGTACCGACTCGCGGTCGTGGATCGCGGCAAGGCGATCACGTTGGAACCGGATGAAGTCGTTTCAGAAATCTCCGGCGGCGGGTCGCGCCGGCGGACGCGTGATGAATGAAAGGTGTTCCAGTTATGTGGATTTCGCCGTGAAGGGGATGATGAATGAATCGCGGCGCGAAGGCGTCCGAGTTGCACTCACGGACGAAAGAGGAAGAGAGAGAGAGAGAGAGAAATGAAGAAGAGAGGGCCGCGAGGGGGCACACGAGCGAACAAACGAGCGAAGCCCCGTACGCGAGGAGATGAAGCGAAGTCGTTCGTATACGGCGGTTAATTGGACGACTCCACATGACGGATGACTGTCGCCGTTAACGTTAACGAAACCACAGTCGGTCGAAACGGAGAATACGCGGAGAATACGCGAGACATCCTTAGCTCCTTAGCTCCTCAGCTCCTTAGCGCCATCAAAGTCGCGCGTTACTTCGCTCGCTTGACGGTTACATTCCTCGTTGCGACATCTCGAAGCCTCGCTGATGTTACATTTTTTCCGGCGAAATCTCTGATTGTTTTATAGCGCGTCTCAAATTTCCTTACGACATCAATTATTTAGAGATTCTAAAGCCCGATATTTTGGCTTTTGGGTGAAATTTAAAACTTTAAATTTATTAACTGTTTAATTTGTTAAGGCAAAAGCGAAACCTAAAGTGCATTAATCTTAATAAAATAATAAGTGCAAATTGAAGCATTAGGTATTGTTTTTGCTTTTGTATAACAAATTTAAAATCTCGTTTAAAACCGAAATATCGTTGGTGCGTCCAGGTCTCTCTTTTTCATATGAAAACTTTGATAGAAAAAAATCAATAAAAAAATAATAAGAATCGATAAAAAGGCACATAAATAAATAAATAAATAATAAATAAATAATGATCTTTTGGTTGATAGTCGTAAATAAATGTTTCTATTGATAACAATCGTTTATGGATTAATGACACAAATAAACGATATCGCAAAAATGTCACCGGCGTTAGTCAGCTTTGGTACATTTACATTGAATCTCATTTTCATTGACTTCGATGTTCCGGTGTTCTAAGCATAAAACTTTTAACGCGGCGACATTAATACATCACGATGTACCGGAAATTGGGAATCGTCTGGCTCATCGTGCGGCATGTCGAATAGGATTTGTTGATATACTTGACGTGTTCCACAATGCGTAAGACCGGCCGCTAAGGTTTCGCTATTATTGGCTGACCGATAGGTTACCGTGTCAATCTGTCTAGACGGCACGTGTCGCATGATCGATATCTGGTCGCTACATCCATCTTTTTGATTACTAGTCTTTTCCAAACGTAAATAGAAAATAAAACAGGGATTTTTGTAGTGATAATATCCGGAGTGGAGTTTACAATGAGCAGTTCTACATCGTTAAAGTGCTGCGTCATCAACTAGACGATCTGATTAGTAACATAATATTATGACACTTAGGAGCATGAGTCGAGAGAAATCCTCTCTCAATCAACTCAAAAAGATTATTCTTTGAAGAAAAAGAATTCTTTAAAAATCCTTAAATTATTATTACTGGGACATTAACATTAATGTCAATATTGCTAAACATAATTATTATAAAACAAAGTGATCAATGGAAAATATATATGAGATAAGAAAGGAATAAAGATGAAATTCGCAATATGAACACATACATGTAAAATTAAAGATCCATAAGTTTATAAATATCTGTCGTAACCGACAAAAAAATAAATAATGTGTCACGCTCTACCGTATTACGTTAATAAATAACGTCGGTATTTCTCGCAAAAACAAAGAGGAATTCTTTGGAAGCCGCCGCGGTAAAACCATTAATGGTTTGGACAAACTAAATTTAAATTTAGCAGTATTACGAATATTTAAATATTCGATTAAGATTAAGACGAGAGGAATCAATGCTACCCGCGGGGGGGAGGGGGGGGGACAAGGTCACACTCTCCACGTCCGGTTCTTTCTATATTTAAAACGGGCACGAATGAGAAAAGGATTCCGAAAGATTGGTCCCACGACCGGTATTCCCTTCGGAGGAAACGCGATATTAATGGAACATCGTGATTCCGTGTTTTCCGAATTCCACGAAAGGCCGAACGGACCGTAAACTCCTGCGGTGTCGAAACCACGGATCGGTATCCAGATAAGTGGCCCGGCCACATTGTCCGGGCCCGCGTATCGGGGGCTAATTCATAAATATTCTCCGGGATCCGCTTGAAGGGAGAGGAGGAGGGGACGAGAACAGGAGAAAAGCGAGCGAGAGTCCCGGATTTCTTCCTTCTTCATCTCGCACGAGCGGCGGTCCGGGAAGCGCTTAAGAGATTAAACCGGACGGTTCAAAGTTCTTGTCTCCCGTGTAAACACCTTAATGGACCGTAGGAGCGGCTGCACCTGTTGCTCGCGCGCTAAGACCGAAAAATATTTTCGAGATTCCAACAGCCTGGCCAACGGGAATCCGCCGTTTCGTACTTTGGATACGGAGGGTGTATCCTTCAAGCAATTTCTTATCTCTGCGCGACTGTAAATGAAACTGAATGTGAGCCAAACGACGGATGTCTTAATTAAAATCGATCCATTTAATTAATCTCGAGATTTTCTAAACTCTAAGTTTTTCAAAAAGTAAAATCAAAAACACAACGTAGCAATATTTTACGAAACGTGTAATTAGCAAACATTGGACTTTGGAACATAAACTGGACAATTAATTTTTAATTTTTTAATATTTTATTATAAATCGAATTTCTTATACATATATTTCTTGACTCATTTTTAATATAAAGATCAGATTTCTTGATTACTAAAGAATGATATAAAAGTGAAATGTCACGTTAAATTACGGTCAAAAAAATGAAATAAGATTTAAAAATACAATGATGACTTTAAAGTTACATGACATTATAAAGAAAAGAAAATATTGTTCTGAAAATAATATTTATATTTAACATGTTATTTTTGTACTATTGTAGCTTTTATTTTTATTCGCTCAATTTCAATTCTTAGCTCTTATAGATTCTTGGTATTCATATTATATGTCATTAAACATCAGCCACGTCAAAATTTACATCGGCAAACACATGATTCACTAATTGAATCATACCGACGTAGTTCATAGGATCTACCGCAAGATTTCTCTCTCCCTCTCCCTCTCTCTCTCTCTCTCTCTCTCTCTCTCTCTCTCTCAGCGTAATTAACGAAGCGCGGAATTAAATAGGATTGAGTACATATCGCCACTGCATCGGCAATACTCTCAGATTGGAGGCCAATGACGAGCGACCATCGAGCATACCATCGAGGTCGTCGTATCACTATTACGGCCCTGCTGCTCATAACTTCCACGTGATAATTGCGTTGTTGTCGCCGAAAGATGTCTTGTCAGCGTCAACAAGGTGAACGAGGTGACGGATCTAACAATCGTTTTGAAACCGTGAATCATCGTCAGGCAACTGGAACCGGTTCCAGTCGGATGATGACGGCAATTCGTCGCTCCTGAATGGCTGAATTTCGCGTTTCTGCACCGCGCGGGAATATCCACAGTTTTGTGTACAAAAAAGTGCAGGCAGGCGCCACTTTTCTACGACTTAGCTGGAAATGCGTCGCGTAAAAACGTCGCGGCTTGTTTACGGACCGCCGCGGGACTCGTCGCTAATCTCATAGGAGTTTTACAAGCCCACCGTATCATGTGAACGATAACCAACCTTCTGGCGGGTGAGCACGTGATAACGTCTGCGCAACAAAATGGTTGATGCGACAATAACACACGCGCCGGTATCTTGGAAACTTTGTATCACCGATAATCGCGCCGGCGCTACGTCATCGAATCTGACGTTAGAAATTCTTCAGAGCCGCGATACGCGCCACGAAGATCAACAATTTACTTTCGACGAAACTCGTTGATCTTTGGATTTACACTCGTCTGAGTTGAGAGATCGAGTGTCACGATATAACGTTTGTGTCACCTGCATATGTGTACATGTATGTATGGTCTTGAGTCAGCGTAAATGTTACTGTTTTAGCAGCAACAGTATTCTAATTTTATTCCAACAAATAGACTGATATCATATCTATTTAATTCAATTGAATTCTATTTTATTATTAGACCGAGTGAATATATGCTTATTTTAAACTGTCTGAGGAAAACAAGTCAATAATACTACAAGCGATATGAGTTTCTGCGTGTAGAAATAAAATTGAGGCAATTTTATATATATATAATTGCGTAATTTATATATATATATATATATATATATATATATATATATATAAAATCTCCGCTAAAAAATTCAATTATTTTTAAATTTTGTCTATTTATGAATAAAAACAGATTAATAAACTTCGCGAGAAGTTCTTCGAGAGTTAAAAGCCAACCGGACTACGGATAGTCTACCCTATTCTCTCCGCCGCTAGGAAATTTCTTTCTCTTTTTCTTTACCGTTACAACGACGACGGAGAGCTATTTCAGGATCAAGTTCACGACTCGTTAGTATACAAACGATCTACGCAAACAACGGCACAACGGAAGTTCTCGGTTGCGCGACTAGTTCCGCGAATATTCCGGTATCCTGGAGACTCACGCGATAACTCCCCCCCCTCTCTCTCTCTCTCTCTCTCTCTCTCTCTCTCTCTCTCTCTCTTTCCGCCGCAAGAGGATTTCAGCGTGTTGCCCGCTTTCCTCTCGTTTCTTTTTCCCTCGTCCTTTTTTTTGCGGTTTCGCAATTACCGCCGAGGCCGCTCGAAGCGTCAATTGCGCTAGAGAATAAATTAGTTTCGCGATTATTTGACTACGTAGGTGGCCGTTCTCTCAGCCGAGACGACGGACACCGACCGGATAAAAAAAAAAAAAAACGCGGATTTAAAAGCGTGCGTTAATAGACTTTAAACGTTGCTTCTATTTAAACGTAAACCAATGCCGGAAGAGATAGCTTTTAGAATTGACAGTTCTGTCTCCGAGGAAAAGACGGACCTCTAAACCGAGGAAAAATAACGTAATCTGTCCGTCAAGAGACTTGAGATGCGAGATAACAGAACAGATGAGCACTAAATCGCAATGAACACGATAGCGATTCATAAACTTCAAGTTTCCCAGCACTTAGCATTAATCTTAAACATTTTATTACATCATTTAAGGATGACATCAATATAGATAACGGCTAATACAGACTTTAAATCATCACTGATAAATCATAATACCGAATACTCTCTCTTTGTCATCGGGACAAACACTGTTAATGCGCAATTTAATTTCGATAAAAATTAAAAGGAATTTTATTTAAATTTTTAATAATCCACCTTCTTTATATGTTCACGTGCAAAGATATAATAATTACTAATAAATGAAAGCTTCCTGAAACTAACAAACATGCTCGAATACCGAGTACCGTTATCATTTGCCGTTCTCTCAGAGTTCCTACGATAAGTACGACTAATTTTTCAAAACACTCGGTCGGCATTTACGTTGTTAATAAAGTAAACGCTTGCGGTGAGAACCGGTTCGCATGACTAGGCAGGAAAGAGAACTGATTAGGTTCGTGGGCATACGCGCGTGTATATAGATAAGCACACGCTCGCTAAATTTTGGAAAACGTCGAACTTTATCGGCGACAGAAAGTCAATATTTTGATAGGTAGACCTGCACGCTGACGCGATCGATCGGTAATCATGTCCATCTTGAGTATCTGCGATACGTCAGCGCTCGCAGCTTACGACTTCCAACGAATTTATTCCGTAATTAATTAACGCTTTTTATTTATGGCCGCTGAAGATAAGATAAATATATACAATAAGAATGCATTGATTTAATTGCTCAATTTTTGAGAAATTTTTAACGTAATCTTTTATATTCATTTAGATAGCGTATAAAGTAGCAGTTCCTCGCGAGAAATTTCTCAGGCTCGTGACAAGATCATGACGAAACCTGTGGCAGGTCATCTCTACGATATGACGCAAAGCAGATAGAATGCAAGCTTATTGTGCGACTTGAAAAACTGCACTGCAAATTCCTGCACACCCCGTATTCCCACCGACATTCGATGCCACACACCGCGACCCACGAGAGGTGGAATGAATTTAAGCGCCCCTCGGCGGCTTCGCCGTCATCGTCGTCGTCGTCGTCGTCGTCGTCTATTATGAGCTAAACTAGTCGACCGGTGGTCGGCGGTGCCGTGTAATTCTGACTGAAAATGCCATGAAAAATGAGCTAGAAAAATTGACAGGAAAATTGTGCAAGCCCGCAATTATGTAAATACACGAACGGCAGGACATGGATACCCTACGTGGCTGTGCCCTCTCTCTCTATCTCTCTCTCTCTCTCTCTCTCTCTCTCTCTCTCTCTCTCTCTCTCTCTCTCTCTCTCTCGCTCTCTCTCGCTTCCTCCTGACATGCTCGTTGCGCGCCTACTCGCGGTATGACGTGGTCGTGCCATCGCGTTCTCTCGCGCGGGAATATGCACGCCCACGAGTATACAACGGAGAGACACGCCGTGGCGTAAAACCAACAACCGCACTAATCCGTAGACCGTAGAAGGCTGAAAGGCTATTGCGAGGCAATAAGGCCGGTTACGAGTACGTGAGATACGTACGGCCGCGGTGTGGGCGCATACTATGTTCGCAAGGACGTTCTTAACTATTGCGGTTCTCTCGACACGGTTCTCCCGTACATATACGTCCGTGTCCTATTGTCGCCGTCACACGTCACTCCTCCGCTTCCTCCCCTCCCCCCCCTTCTCTCTCTCTCTCTCTTTCGTCGAGAAATCAGAGCTGTAACCATCCGCGAACATCCTTTGCCATCATCCTCAGCGTCTCTTTACTCTATCTTACAGCGCGACCGAACATCGAGGCAAATTCCAATTTCGAAACCAGCCAACATATTCCGATCTTTTCAAATAAGGGGATCAATTGTAATGTTCTTGATAGAATATTAGGGATTTGGTGGTAAACGTGGATTTTTTTTTTTTTTTTATGAAAACACGAGACTTGGAGGTTTCTCCCCTTCCCGTGTTATCTCGACGAGTCCCTATTTTTCCCCGATGTATCGCGAAGATCCGCCTGTAAACAGGGGACGGAGCGGATGATAACGATAAGCCGGATATCGGATCCCCGAATTTGGCGGCATCGACGACATCCGGCTTCGTTCGGACTGCGCGCGAAACGCGATCCGAATCCGGATCGGATCTGCCGCCAGAATCCGATCGTATTTACATACAATTGGGCGTTATCCGACTGGAGTGCGCGGCTAATTTGCATGGCATTATCATCACCGTGACGTGAGGGTGGGTCATTCCTTACGTCAGAGAAATGCATCGGCACTTAATCAACCCGCCGGTCCAGACGCGGAGTCTGCTGGAACGTCTAGCCGCTTGTAAGAAGCTTTATCGGGTTCAAGGAAATCTCTGTCTCTCTTTGACTTTGTCTCATTTTTTATCCTCTCCATTAAATACAAAAACGTCATGCGCCGTACACCAATATTAATAACTGCATAATACAAATGACTGATAATATAAATTGCTTCCCCTTTGTATGAGAATACTTTTATAAAAGTATATACACGGAACAAAGGAAGAGATACGGGCACATAGAACCAGCCTGTTAAATCTACCCGTCCTCAGATTAAACGTGATCGATAAATTTCATTACAAAAAATAATTATCCGCGGGGACTTTCCCTTCATCAAAATCGTGTATTAGACTTAGCCAATCTTATCTGAATCTATCATTTTGCTGAACGTATACATTGATAGGCTATCGCGCGCTTATGGACTCTTTTGCACGTAGCCGATATACAAATAAATTCCTATTACTGTACTACCGATAATAGATTAAAGTAAGCCACTCCTTTCCAGCCTGAAAATAATCATTTCCTCGAACGAGAGTATGGCACAAACATCCTGCGGAACGTTATCGCGTATTCGCGTTACTCGCGCGATTTGCGCGCAAAAGTTTTTCTCACCGTCGATTAGCGCGAAAAAAACG
This sequence comes from Pogonomyrmex barbatus, assembly GCF_055798465.1. Classification (NCBI taxonomy): domain Eukaryota; kingdom Metazoa; phylum Arthropoda; class Insecta; order Hymenoptera; family Formicidae; genus Pogonomyrmex; species Pogonomyrmex barbatus. The sequence continues at coordinate 1,935,428 of NW_028297107.1, forward strand.
ATCCCTTTCAAGGGATCATCGACCAAGTTTCCCTCAGGCCAGGATCTCTCAGGCCGTCTGAATCTGCGACCCGGCGCGCGACCTTTGCGCAAGAGCACCGCCCGCGCAGAGCAAGAAATCGGATTCGTGGGAAAGGACGATCGGTAGATCGCTATCAAGAGTTCGCTGCAAAAATCCCTGGCAACAATCTCGCGAATTTACCGGCACTTCGACATTCCCCCGAACAAACGGTGGTTAACACCGCGAATATCGACCGCGCTAAGGGCACCGAGTGATTAAACCTTTCGCCGTCACATACATTTCAGTATTTGGTATAATATTCCTGTGAAAATTCCTCCGCAAATTCCTTCCGTTGCTCCCTACGACTTTGCCCTCCTATCTCGACTATCTCTCCGATACAAAAAGAATGCCGAATTATGTAATCAAATCGGCGACATAATCGGGCGCCCGAAATATATAAAAAAATAACGCAGATATAATTTTTCTTAATTAATATGCATTATCGTGTGGAGATGATAAGTGAGAATATAAGTGGGCGAGCGTTGCGTCACAGCGTTGCGATTGCATTTCTTTTTTTCGGCCCGGCCACTCGAGCGGGTTGAGCGGGTTTTCGATAATGATCGAAAGCTTTGCTTTCTCCGAAAGCGCGCAAACACTCGTCGGAGCTCTTAATTGCCGAGATAATAGCACTCCGCGGGCAAGAGAAACTAGGCGGCACGAAAAATATTATTGCTCCGATAGCGGTTTCCTTCGATCTGACATCAGCGGGTTTCTAAAGAAATACCGCAAAGCTGTGTACCGTGGCGCATGATTCATTGAATGGGAGTTTCGTAAAGTATATGCACTGTTAAAAGCGAGTCCTTGAACGTTCTCGTAGCCGCGAAGAATGCGCGCAATCGACCAACAAAACTTTTGCCGGTAGTTCCGTTAGGCTGCATTTTGCGCAAGCAAGAACGAACGGAGTTCCTTTTGCATGTATATAGACATCCTGCAAAGGTCAACCGTCAGGATCAGGCCAAAGCGTGGTCCTGGAAGCGGAGTAACGGTAAATGCTTTCATTTCCTCTTGATATCGACGGTGACTTCACTCGCAGAATTAAAACCTGTTGGATCTTACACTTCACGTATACCGAGACGAGGAATTTCAAAGATATCGAGTCAGTTTTGAGTGAAATGTTTGATAGAAAACGCTTCGATCGTCGATTCATAAATTACTAGAAACTAATCGTTTTTATTTGGAAAAACATTTTCTCCCTTTTAAAATAAATCTAAAAAAAGTCGTTAACAAAAATTAGTCTTAAGAATTTAAGAATATTTTTTTAAAATTATTTAAAGATTAATTTGTTTAAATTATTTTTTCTTAAATTAAAATTTTACGAATTTAGGAATATTTTTTTTTTTTTGCAATTTAGCAATCGATTTTCCTGGCATTCGACGAACGTCTTGGTAAACAGATATCGCTTCATGCGCAACCAAGCGCAATCGTGCATCGAATATGCATCGTTCACGTTTATTTATCCTGGACTCTGTTTTTCCGCGGTTTCGTTGAAAAGACACGGACTTCAAAACATTTCTCGCAAATGTGCGCTTTCAGAGCGAGACACGAGGCATAAAACCAATCGTAACTTCTCCCATTGCACCTTCCGCGAAACAGTTTCGCACCTTTTTCCCGTGAAACTTTATTTATGAAAAAGTCGATAATGTGCGACGTTCATCGTGTTTACATAGAAAGTGTCTAGTGCGTGCGTGAGTCATTAAGTCAATTTAGTCTTTCAACCAATGTGCGAAAAGTTTCCTCGTAGACGCGACATGAGATATTAATAGAATAGCTAAGAGAAACATGACTTTTTAAAGATACAATTTTTCATTTTTATATGTAAAACAAAATATAATTTTTTTTCAAATCTTAGATAACCACAATTACACAAATTAATTTTCAACTAAATTAGTATCAAATGGCATGTAATCTATATTGTAAATAATTTTATTAATAAAAATATTTAAAAATGTAAAATAGTATTTTAAAATTTATAAAAATACATGTTGTAGTTAGCAAAAACACGATTGTTGGGAATTACAGGTTTTACTGTGATATACTTGATGCGATTTTCTCGAAAGACGATAAATGGACCACTTTTAGTCTCTCGTCTCTCCCCCGAATCAGTTGATCGGTCGTGTGCTTATTTCCGCCGTCTGCACCGACCAATAAAAATCATTGATTTTCCGTGTGTATCGAGAAGTCTTACAGCGACGTATAGCTCGTATTGATCGGATTTGATCGGATTTTTATGGCTTTCTTCGGATATCTCCCCGACCTCACCCTCTATTTACGAATCGATTACTGACCAGTCTTGGAGGAAAGCTTCATGGTGGCAATTACATGAGTTTATCAGGCTCGGAAGAGTACTGAATACGTGGAAGATTTTCTCTATTCTCGAACGAAAGAGAGAGAGAGAGAGAGAGAGAGAGAGAGAGAGAGAGAGAGGGAGATTAAGATAAGGGAAAAAGAAGAGATGATATATACAACATATAAACTAATCTATTTATATGATACTCAATCTTAAGAAATTTTCCGCCTTAATTCTTAAAACCATACTTACTAAAATCATATTTTTGTTTATTTAAATTTAAATTTGTATGTCAGGTTTAAATTAAATAAATTAGAAAAAAATAACACTTTTCTTTGTGAGAGAGAGAAAGAGAGAAAGCATTAGAAATTTTTTATTCAATAAACGGAAATATATGAGAAAATTCTCATATATTCTTCTTTTTTCTTCTCACACTCAAGTGTGTGTATATATATATATATATAAATATATATATATATATATATATATATATATATATATATATATACATACTTATAAATAATTATATAGAAATGTAGGATTAAAAGTCGCTAGAAAAGAGTGTGATAGATAAAGGATTCGATAAAAAGTTCCATAATTCGTTTTTAACATTGTTTTTAACATTGTTGAATCTACTTTACGAGGGGAAAGTTCACACTGTGCTCGTGTTCTGCGCAATTGTTTACCCGTCTCGGTTAACTATGTTCTCTCATCCGTTTTCTCTCAGGCGCAGTCAAGAAATCAATCGACGGCGCGATCGCGTGCATTATTAAAGATCAAATGAAGTGACGCAAAATAATCTCCGCTGTGACCCGGTCGCGAATTATCGGCCATCGATGCTCTCGAACCGAATTTTTTAGGACGCATTGGCTGACCCTTTCAACAAGAGACTAATTTGTTCTTGGACTTTGTAACCTGATAAAACGTAGTTTCATGATGACGTCGCACGATCAGTGAAATCAAGTTTCGTTAGATAGATGAGTAGACAGATAGAAATATTTGTTCAGCACTCTGGAATGAAGCCAACTTCTTCAGCGCTCAACAAAAATGTGTGTGAAATGTTCTAGATGATAAATATATTTGAAGGACAAGAGCAAAATATATTAGTAACAATAAAATTATAAAAAAAATTTTCTTTAATACAATATACATTTTATAAATGTATTTATTACTATATACAAATGATAAAAATATAAAAGGTAAAAAAATAAATATTTTTTTTTATTAGCAAATCGATCAAACAATTATTTTTTTTTCATTCATTCGGAACAATTTTCATATATTAGCATATATTATTATATATTTAGAAATAAAATAATTAATAAAGTCGGTAGTAACATTCATACTTGGTAAGCTTCAGCTCGTTTGTGCACTGGACGCTAACAATATTATTTTATGAACAGGGGGAAGGGTAGACGTATCTGCGAATCGACATCGGTGTTCTTGATTAGTTTCGATTTCATGATTAATAAAATTATGGGGAGTCATGGGCAAAGAGGATAAACGCGACGTCGAGTCGCGACTATCGTGGAGGCATTCGGGGAATTTCGCCAATTAAAATCGACGGACGACGGCGCGCGCGATAAAAAGTTCCGGCGCGAGGGGCTGGAAGTGGGATCCTCCAGGTCCTTCGTTGCAAAAGGTACTTGCGAGGAATGTCCTCCAGTACGACAGTTTCGCTAATTGAAATCGATTATCCGGAGCCGTTTTTCCGCAAAGACACGTCTCCACTTCTACCGGCCACCCCCAGGTCTTCCGACTTCCGTCTTTGCCGAGGGGGTGAAAGCGCCTCACAATTACCGAGAGCGCTCGCTCGCTTCGCCGCTCCTCGGATATTCGTATTTCTCGGGGAAAGCGACGATTGCATGCGTATAACTTCGAAATCGAAAAGTTTTTCCTCGTCGAAGCATACGTGTATTTCTCTCGGGATTTGATGTGGATGTTGGAATTTCCTGCGATTGTATACCGTAGTTTATTTATTTGTTCCGGCCAAATAACATCAATCATGTCACAAATTGAAACTATCAAATTGTCACAAATTATCAAAATCATAATGTTTTGTTATCATTACATTTTTATTTTTATAATATTGTGACAATTCGTCACGAATATTAATTATTTTAAATTCCTTATTCTTCGAACAGAAGAACGTGATAAGTAAGTTGATTCAACGATTCGGCGAATCGACACGCAAACATTCAGATACATATGTACTTAGCTGACACGATTTGACTCAATATTTATTAAAGTTAAACGAAAATAATTTTATTTCTTCGAAATATTATCATCAAAAACTTATCCCAAAATGTAAACAAAGTTTCGAAAAATATATTTTAAAACGTGATTGAATTTCTAATTTTTATTTTCTGGATAAATTCGCTTTTTCTACCCTCTCTGCCCCCTTCCTTCATCCGTCTCTCACTCGCTTCGAGCAAGCGTATTATCGTGTAATTAACAAAGACTCTCTCGCAAGCGCCTGCATACATCAAATCCCTTTGCAGATTTGGGAGCATTCTCGCGTGAACGGAGGTGAATTTCGGACGTGGACGACGCGCGGTTGTCTCCCGACAACGATATTTCATGCGACGTGACACCGCGAGTCCTATCTCACCAAATTTTCTCGCCGTATTCAGAGATCGTTACTGTCACACGGTCGTTTCCAACAACGCCGGTTGACGCCGCGGCAACGTTTCGCGCAACTGGTGTCCAATGACGCGGCGAAAACGGCGAGGACCTCTTGAATGCACTTACATTCTGAACCTAACATATGCTCACCTCCTCCGCACCGCGAGCAAGCACAACTACGCTCCTCTCCTCCCCCTCGCTCTCGTCACTTCTGCTCCCTTTTCGCTTCCACGACACGCCTGTGGAAACACAAGCGTTCACGCGCGAGCGCTGACGTATGTGAGCGTTGCGTCGCGATACACATTCACGCGTTTACTAGGAAACAAGGAGAAGGAGAGAACGAGAAAGGAAGGGAGAGAGAGAAAGAGAAAGAGAGAAAGGAGATGGTTAATCCGCACATGTGTGATGACAATCGCGAACCACCTGTTGAACGGCGCCGATACCTACCACTCTCTACTTGCCAACCATCGCGAAAGGAAGCTTTAAATCCAACCCGGAGCGTGTACTTCGTTAATCCCTCTCGATCCTGGAACAACACCTCAAAACCTCCTGATTCTTGTCGGCCGTTTCGTCTTTAATTCACGATCACGCACAAACTATTGAGAATCCTGAGTATAGATTTAAAATAATAATAATTTTGTTGAGTCATCAAAATAATTCAACGTTCAAATTAATTGCTACAATATGAAAATATTTTGCAGTATTGCAGTCTTGTGTCTTACATAATTTTGATGCCCTAATAAAATTACTTTTCAGATCTGATCGAATTTTTAGATCTTACAGCAAAATTATTCTTTCTGTGTAGCTTTCACGCGCGTGTAAAGAAATCATTTTTCCATATCTGTAATATCGGTATAAATTATTGGATCATTACTTCGGTATTGGGATAATCTTGCTGGAAACGAGTTTGCAGTCATTTCTACCGATAGTTATACAAACTTTATAAGACCCATTAATAACCGAGCGGCAATCAATATTAAATCAATTTTCAATCAATATCGTCGTTCGTGCGTTTATTCTGAGATTGCTGTTTAAAAGGAACATATCGATGTAGACGATATAAAGTTTACAGGAGAAACATTAATGTCAAATCGATTTTTAATTAATAATACCGCCGATATATAATTCCATCTCTCGTCCCGCTTGCGTGCGACGATGACTCCGAGATTGTTGTCTAAGAAGATGTATCAACGTAAACAATATGAAGTGGAAAATAATATTTTCGATTTATCGATCACGCAGCTGGATCGTGATTGACCCACGCCAAGAATGTCTATGACGCAAGATAATCGAGGCGCCATGTGACTGATTTCTGCGAAATGACGGAGGATGGAGATAATACTTCTAACCTCGAGTTTTTCTATTGTTCACGCGGTAAATTAAATCTTTCGCTGCGGCACATTAAGTTTCCATAACTTAATAACAATCATCTTCAAAAAAAAAAAAAAAAAAAAAAAAACAATCTGAAAAAATATTCAAATTTTTCTTCAGCTAAATGTCGATCTGGATGATCGCGTTTATCTCGGATATATTTTTATTTATAACAAAAATCCAAATTGATCGGCCCACAAATGGAAGATAAATATATATGATGACGTGTTCAAAAGTCGTTCGATTAGAGATCGATATCGCGGCGATCTGACGAAACAGATTCTGACGGAAACGTCGGGGCGCTGCTCGAGTGATGACGACACGCATAATCGGCGGCTCTTAAGGTCGATTTCCCGGTGACCACGAAAACGGCATTAACATGCCGTGATCCTCGATCGGGCTTATGCATATGTATGGCGCATATAACAGGCTTGTGTGCCTCCACGGTGAATTGACGCACGTACGACGTGCGAATGAGACGAATGCGACGCGCGACAATGGCCGGCTTTACGGAAGAGAGACCACGGAAAATTTCGAGCGTCACAAAACAATCGGGGAATAACTGCGAGGTATTGTTTCCGAGCACGTGTGTGGAGCAATAAAAATCGCCGAGTCAACTTCGCGAAAATTGACAAAGGCTAATCGCGATTCTCGTATTTTCCACGATTTGAGAAAGAGTTGGACTAAACTTGGGAAAATAGTAACGTTATTGACAGCAACATGTATTTACAGGCGAATCAATAAGAGTTTACTGAAATGATAAATGATAGATCGATCGCGTGATCGTCAATGAACTTTGATTGTTAATTTTTAAATGCGTAAAGAATGTGAGTATTATCCATTCAAACCTCATCTGCGTTCTGCGTTAAAAAAAGAAATTATATAACATTAGCACTCTTTAGTACTCTTTAGTAGTTTTTAGATGAGCATTATGATAATTAACGATCGAACTCCTTTCCTGAAAGTCTCGAAACTTTCGACTTTAACAGCAAAGAGATAGGTACGGTGTGGAAGTTTCAGCGATTTCTGCGTAGCATCCTGGAATAGCGCGAAAAATTTATAATCGTGCTAAAAATAGTATCGTAAATATACGATCTCTAAAAATAAATCAGACAGCGCTTATCCTCGACAGCCATCGCGACCGATCTTTTATTGCTTATTTGAACTCGACGCTCGAGAATCGCCTTAAACCGGTCGATGAAATCAGGGGCAGGTTTATCGTTATCATACACTATCGCATTATATTATATTATAATGTCAAACATACGACTTGGAAAATTTTAATACTAAAGCACTAATACTAAGCGCACGCACGACGTATCAATTATATTTAAACCTTTATCGATTTTTAGTCTTCCCAAATTGCTTTACCTTTTTCCCATTCTCTCTTTCATCATAATTTTCAGTGAAATTGAACAATTAAACGTATTACGATCAAACGGTATATTAAAACATATATTATGATTTCACATAAATATTATCTCCTACTTTGGCAAATTATTCACAATCAAAATTAAGCAGCGAAAATAATATGTAATTTAAATGAATAACCGTGCGTGGTTACTTTGCTTATATGCATAAAATGCAACTCTGCTGTGTAAACAGATTGCATCACGACGGTGCGACGTGCAATAACGCGCCATTATCAGGGGGCTTCCCACGACGCGAACGAATCGCTTATCAGGACTATTGCGCATCATCGTGGCTTCGCGTCTTTTATGTCACTAAAATGAGCCGGCACATTTTCGACAACGACGACGACGACACGACGACGACGACGACGACGACGACGACGACGACGGCGATCGCCCTATCGTAAAACGACAATTTCGATTCGAAAATTTCCAGTCGCGTCGCGGTGCAAAATCGCCCCCGTGATATCACCGCGAAGTCCGCCACAAAGTTCTCTCATCATGGATCAAACTTGTGCCCGAGGATCGGATACGTGCGGCGGCGAAGTATCCTAAAAATCCGGCGGAAACGCTCACCGGCTTACGGCCCGACGTAAAACGCGTCGGCGACTTTGTGAACCGTTCGTTTCGCCGCTGCATCCTTATGCCGTAAACGTGCGGTCGGATACGAGTTTTTACTTCGCCGTGAAATTCAAGTGTCTCTGCGCGCCTGCCGAAAGGAATAATTCTTTATCGGACAGTATAATCTTTTAAACGGCGTAGAATCAGACGCATTTACGAGACGCGTTTTCCGCGAATTGCGTAGTCCAAAAGTTTTTTCGTAGACACCCACCGCGCATTTGCATCACATATTTGCAAATTGCAAATATTCAAGTATAAATATTTAACAGTAAAACTCCGTATATAACGTATAAAACGGAGAAGATTCACGGAAGGTATTAGAAAAAAATAGAAAAGAATTCTCGAGATTCCATTTTCTTGAAAGAACTTTTACCTCTTGCGGAAAGAAAGAAAGAGAAATGAAGAAAAAAGAGGTTAGTCAATTAGTACGTAAAAAAAAAAAGAAATATCACGGCGGTTTGTGTATGGAGCGTTAGGCATGCGAGTGACGTAATCAGACCCTTAAAAGGGTCGGGGCGTGTCAATATTGGAACAACCTGGATTTTTCCAGAATTTTGCCTTAGAATGTCTCGTACATCAGATCAGGCATATGGATCGCATTCGTTCGCTCATTAACTGTGTTTATATAAAGCAAAGAATATATTTAAAAAGTATATATAAATATGTATCTCTGACACAATTCAATTTTAAAGAATTTTTCAAATGAAAGCGAAAGGATGGAAAATACAAAAGTAGAACACACACGAGAATTTAACAGTACGGCCTAAGCCGTCAAGCGGGTTTCTTTGGTTTGTCAGGTGTAATTCGGTCGTCTTACGGCGCAATATAATTCCATCGCGACATTACGACGCTCTTAAATTGTAATATTACACGTAGGTGGATTTAGAGTCGCCATTTATACCGATGAGGAGGGGGACATATCCTCCTCCCCTCCCGCGCGAGTTAACAACGGGGGGCCCCCGTATGTTCGGTATAATCTGAAATCTGGAGGTTTGCGGGCGCACGGGCGGCTCGTGATCTGAAATTTAAATGTCGCAGGAACGTGAGGGGCGCTGATTCATACATAGAACAGTCGAGGAACACGAAACACACGCAGCCCGCGGCACGCTGGGTGAACGCCGGAAATCTGGTTTTCGAAAGCGGCCGTCTACTTTCGGAAGGTGAACAAGACGGATGACAGGCGGAGATAGACGGATAGATAGGCGGCGATAGTATTTTATTGGAATGGGCGAGCCTCCTTATATTTGGTTAATGATCACGTTTCATAATCGTGATGATAGAAACAATAACAACAATCATCGCGATAGCGATGAATTAAACGACGCGATAAGATTAGGCCTAGAAAGAATAAATTCGGCTGTTAATAAGATAAACCGTGATATTACTAAGTAATGAGAGCATGACCATTAAATAAAGATAACCTGTGCCTATCAATTCAATTACAGTGGCAATGAAAAAGAAATTGGGAATGGCCCGGAGGAAAGAGGCCCTCGACTCGATAAAACAAAAATTTCGACCGAGGACCCGAGGACTTTTTTTAACGAAACGACAAACAATCGAGTGTTTACGCGAGATTGTCATCTCTTCGCTATTACATTCCTACATGCTGCGTAAGCGAGAGCGTGTAAAACAACGCTCGCTCTTATCTGTTTGCGTTAGATTGCGCGAGATTAAGCAATCTAGATCAGTGGCGTCGGCTTCTGAGAAAACCGCGACAGAACATCCTAAAAGTGTCGAGGTTGGAGAACAGTCAAGGATACGACGCATTAAGTTAAATCGGCGCGTGTGATCCGAGAAACCGACGGTCTCTCGATATATTCTCGATATTCGTGGTATTTATCTTTTTCCATTCGATGAGGAACGCGCGGGGCCTTAATCTTTAGAGAGGCTAAATAGGAAGTAATTTTCTACATTGCAATTATATCGCAATACATAAAGTAGAAACCAGGCGGAGAGGGGGGAGAGAGAGAGAGAGAGAGAGAAAGAGAGAAAATATCTCGCAATCGGGAACGTGACATTTACGAGGATGGTGTGTTAATGTAAGATTGATTGTTCGATTTTGATTGGTCGGACTCTCGGCGTAACGGTTATACGAACAGCGGTACACGAAAGCGGAAGTAGGTTTCGACATGATAGCGATTTATTTGAAGTAGCCGGCTCCGTTATGCTTTTTTACTCCTAACTCCGTTTTGGAGTTTCGTTTTTAAGTGGCCGGAAGACACGCTTGCATAATTCCTCGCTTTTGGTATCGTGCACTAATGACACGCTAATGGCGCTTTAATGACACGCTAACGGTGGCATCTAACATGGCTCCTATTATTACGCGACACCCTCGCTTGCACGCGTGCACGCGTCTCTCCTAACGCGCGTTCTTTTCTCACGTCGTTTTTTTTTTTTTTTCTGTCTTCAACGTGCGCGCAGGGCAAACGGTTCTTCGGAATGGCGACGATTGCGAGGCGATCATCGTGACTTTGTGATAAATTACCAAAGACGGCATACTAAACAGCGCAATTAGTCGACGACGAGGATGGAGATATTTATCTTGAACCTCGGATGTTATCTCACAACTTAACAAGTTTTTTTTGCCCGCAAAGCTTTAGTTTCACTCATGTAAAAATGTAAAAATTTATAAATATTAATAATAACATAATAAAACAAATATAATGTAAAAGTGTAATAAAACAAATTACGAATAATAATAATAATAATAATAGTAAAAATCAGTTTATACACATTAGCGTCATTTCTGTTATATTTGTAATTTAAAAATTATTCTTTAGCAAACGTATATTTTTTTCGATGTTTTATATCTATACTTCAACAGCAATATGTAAAATATATGATTATATAAATCATCCACTTATCCATGAAATATCATACGTAATACTGTTTTTCTGTTATTACACAACAAAAATAATCTGAATTAAAAATGACATAGAAGCAAAAAAAGAATCTCATTTAACGATAAAAATAAAAAGCGAAAGAATTGACAGGCATATATCGTATTTAAATTACTCGTAAAAAGGAATGATTTTTATCGAAAAATTAAGAGGAGTAATCCGTATTTTAATGAAATTAAATTCAATCCTCTTTTCTACTTTTATCTTACGCGAGGAGATCTAACTTGCGGTCGGTTCTCTTCTTTCATCATCGATTGAACGACTAACATATATGCGCGCGCGTTTGGAAGATTTGGAGATCCGGAAAAATCTATCTCTGGAAATTCCAGCGGGACCAGAAATCCGGCCAATATGTTCTTCTGCTATCAGGCCGCGCTTATCGCGAGACCGCATAGCGCGCGCGCGCGCGCGCGCGCGAGAGAGAGAGCTTTACGCCGGACGGAAAGTAGGACGAAAAACGAGAGGCTTATCGTGCCGAGAGAAACCGCAGATTCATTCAAAATTCCCCGATGACCGTGTCGAGCGTTTTGCAAGGCCACATCCTGTGGTCGCAAACGTACGTACGGCCGTACGTACCGTCCAGATAAACTTTCGGTTTTAGCAGCTCGCAATGCTATTTTTAAAATGCCCGAGCCAGAAGTGAGCGGAAATCATGACGTTCGAAAAAAAATAATTCCCTTCTTTCCGAATTCCGTCCTGTCAGAAGAAAAATTGACAAATCTGTCTCACGAAATATATAAATATTAAATACACATTCGTAAAATTGATATTGAGTATTAATAAATTGTTAAATATTATTTAAAAACATGTTATTTTAGAATTTTATAAATATATATATATATATTATTATAATTTCTTTTCTTCTCTTATATCGTATTAAAAAATCTTACAAAAATTTTAAAACATTTTCCAACATATATAATATTTAAAACAAGCTATCGCACCCATTATTATAATACTTTTATAATATATACGAATATATGAATAATGAATGACGAACATTAGCATGAATCTCGACATATTTAGATTTCAACTTAGATCTCAGTAACTTTTAGAAACAAATATGCCATGTCGACGGCAGATTAGAACACGCGCTGGTAATTTATATACGACGTATACAGCTACCCCGAGCTCAATCGACTTCGGTGGTTTCTCCGTTAAAAATGCGCCCTCTTCCCTTCCCCGTTCCTGTATATCTTAACGCACCGATAACTCTGATTTCCTCGTTTTCTTTCGAACACCGGTGTTGCGTAAGTGCGCACGAGCGCGAGCGTGAAGGAATCCGCGGGCTATTTCGAGCGCGACTCTCGCAAAGAGCCGCGCACGAGACTTTAACGAGCGGTCGGCATTCGGCGTGGTCGTTAGTTAATTCGAAATACCGGCTAATCGCACGAACCGGCGCGGCGCGGCACGCGGGTTTATCGCCGCTCTGTTTCACGAGAGTAGGAAATCCGCGCGCGCGCAAGGCACTCGCTTTAGAAGCGAGCCGAGAACGCGTACGCGGCGAGCCGGATTCCTCGCGTGCCTTTCAAGGTCCCCCGCGATCGGAGTCCTCCTGTGCGAACGCCACACCGCGCCATGCCGCGCCGCGCGTTACATCAAGATCGAGGGATCTCGCGAGATCGCGATTCGCTGCCGCCGAATGATCCCGAGGGCGTTAAGTATGTATCCCGATTTTCGAACTTCCCGATCCCTCACTGTTCCTCGTATTAATATATGCGAAATCCGGGGAGTGGTTCGGAGTGGTATCTTGGCAGATGATCTTATATTTTTGCCTTGGTGCGCGCCTACACGCGACCAGCGCGCGCGAGGGGAGAGGGGGAGGGGTACGGGGAGGGTGCCATTTTTTCGCGACGACACGGCAAACTTTTAAGTAGGATGGATGAATGCATTGTGCGCGATAGACAGGATATTATATCTCGCGTTCCTGATCTCACCGCTTTAGACACGCTAATGCAGCATGTGCAGAAGTATTCTGTTATTAAACTCGTAAACAAACGTTATGAGGAACGCCGCTTTTAGCGTTATCTACGGGTCTTGCTTAAGTAGCTTGACGTACGGTAAGTGTTCTCCGTTCTCCTTGCGTAACGGTGCGCCGCGCGCCGACGAATACCGAAGTGTTTAAAATATTAAATGACAAAGGTCGATAGTTATTCATCGTACGACGGACTATTCACGTAACGACCGAATTGCGTGCGAGGAGCCGAAATTAAGAATCACGGAGCGCTACAAGCCATAAGCGCGTTCAAAAAAAGCGCGATGATAGCGGAGAGAAAGCGGTCGGTTATTTCACTCAACATGTTGAATTAATTGCGTGGAATACAATTATGGACTTTTCCCTTCTTTCTTCGTTCTTCTCAATATGTACCGAGTAAAACAAACGCAAGAAGGAAACGTGGAAAAAAACAGCGACGCCCATGAAGCGATGCCCAATGTATTAATTTAATGTTTCCGCTTTTGTTTCAAAATCTCTTAATTTAAGTTGTTCTTCACATTTTATAATTACGATAACCGAAATCACTAATTAAATTTCTAATTTAGTAGTTTAGTGGAACCAATTACATTCCCCTCAGGTTCGGCGGTCGGACGCCGTTGGCGGAACGTAACACGCTTTATCCTGCAAATTAACATTTTTTATATATCTACGTTTCTCAATTTAAAAATAATCCCATTAAAAATGATTAAAATATCTAAGAACGTTAATTACGCCTTTAATTCGGTGGTTCGGTGAAATCATTTACATTTTTCAAAATTGAGTTAACGAAAATTTTCAGTTAGACGTTTCCGCGTTGCTGGAACTAATTGCTAATATATTTGTTTTTTATTTCGTGAATTAACGTACAAATACCGATTAAAACTAAACGATTAAAAAGATACAGCAAACGGCTGTGAACGCGAGTGATCAGGTCGCTTGATAAAACTTACTTAAAGAGAGAGAGAGAGAGAGAGAGAGAGAGAGAGAGAGAGAGAGAGAGAGAAGAAAGGAAAGAAAGAAAGGGGTGGGGGATGGGGGTGGGGGGGATGCATCGGTGAAACGAAATTGAATTGTCCGAACGGCATCATGTTTCTGCCGGGAATATTTATCGCGAACGCATTACGTGTCCGGCGACATTTTTACGAGACACGCGCGGCGTCTCGTAATCGCGTCGCGAATAATAGAGTCCGGGTGGAGGATTTTTCCCAAGGCGCCGCCAAGGGCGGTGAAACGCGGCGCATCGAAATTAGGAGAGAACCCGGCGAGGAATTCGACGAAAGTCGTTTCTCCTTCTCGCGGAGGGATATCTTATCTGGGGAATATTTATTAGTTCCGAAAAGTACGAGAGCGCGCTTTCCCGCCTCGCGTAAAGCTGGCGCGGAGGGAAAAGAAGGACGGAGGAGGGAGGGAGGGAGAGAGAGAGAGAGAGAGAGAGAGGGGTAAAATGAGAAGGACGCGGCTCTCCGTTTAAGCCCGATGACGCACATGAGCGCGCGTTTGCGCAAAAAACGCGCGTGCGGATTTGCATAGAACAGATATCGGGCATCGCGGAACGGAAAGTACAAAGCGACTGATAAATATTCCCGTACTTCCCGGAATTACCTTACCCGCAAAGTTAACTAATATTGAAATTGCAGAGCGGTTCCCTCCACGCGCGTTCACGGTATTACGCAAAAAGTTTAACCGAATCGTCAAATAGATACGCCTCGCGGTTGTCCTCGTGTTAGCGGAAAGCGGGAGGGAAAAAAAGGAGTGTAGAAGGAGTAGCCTTATTATCATGAATTAACATACCGTATATACGTGAGACTTCTTTCTTTTCTTTATCTGAGGATAAATGCCAAATTTATTCGCGTGTGCGTGCTATACGCTTAAACACATCGCGATCGATCGTCCGATCTCCCTGTCTGGCATTCTAATCGTTTCTGAGCGTTAATCACGCAAGGGCGAATGTGGTACCGATGTTTCTTTAATTCTTCCTTCCTACATTTCTCTGTACGGCGTTTCTCGCGCGTGACAGCCAATATCTAAAAGTCGGACGTCACGGCAATTAACGGTGTCGGGCCAATTATACAACGAGACGATACTTTGCATGGTGAATTTAAGTGGCACGTCGTCGTACGGCTTCGCGTATCGATTCAAGACTGCGATATATCCGATGCATTTGCAGGAGCAGCGCAATTATTTTCAAGAAACCACGAACGACGTTCGCAAGTGATAGCGATTAAGGCCGTACAAAGGCCTAAAAATTAAAAATTAAAAAAAGGCTCACAAAGGTAATTACAATAATATAAGCGAACGGGAAGAAAACACCGGCAACTGCAGATTTTGCAATGTCTAACAAAGAAATTATTTCGCTAATTTGCAACAACGATATAACTCCAAAAACAAAGTTTTCCAAAAAATTAATTTAAATGCTTTAAATACTTAAAATTTTTTATTTTTAAATACAATTTCGTAATAACTGATCGTAGAAAATTAATAATGTCTTTATTTTGCGTATTAATATCTGTTATAGAAATAGAAATCTTTGAAAGCAATCCTTAAGATGCGCTTCATATAAAATTCTTTTTTAATAGTTTCAGAAGTTCACTTAAATTAAAAATTGTTATTTTTGTTCAGGTATGTCGTTGTTGTAGCAAAATAAGAATATTCGGACCGTTTCTGTGAGTAGCAATATACAAATAAATTATATATGTTATACATATTAAGGCTAAGAGAATATCTTCAATTTATGAAAAATCCAGAATCTACAACAAGAGAATCGAACATGGCATATATGGCTAAGGCTAAATACGCTTTAGACGTTTATTTTACGGAAATTTATAGAAGTTAATTGATAAAAGATATTTTATCAACTTTTTTTGCCTTTGTTAATTAACTCGAAACGAAAACAAGAGGTGTACGCGCGCGAGGAATCCATTTTCTTATCTTTTCCTTTTACCAATAAGTTAGTTACTATCGTCTGTCTAGACGACAATCCTAATTTCCGCAACGGTGTCTCCGCATTGACGTAACACGCAGTGCGCGGACGCGTAGCAGGAATTAACCTTCAAGGAACAATTTCTATTGCGGCTACGCGACGCGATAACAATCTTGCAACAACTGTCACGTCGAAGTCGCGACTATTTGTCGTCTTCGACCGCTTTTCTTTTTTCCTCGTTGCCGACGACAGTCGATATTTCGAGGCGAGCTCACGATAATTAACGTTGGCAACGGGAGCTACGGGTGAATCGGAAGACGCTGCAGAAAACGAGACGATAGTAGAATTTCGACGAAATATCGAATCATTCGATTATGGCGATTTGCATGATTAATCAATGTCCCATTTATTTCCTGTATCGTTAGACAGTAGTTTTTGTAGTTTTTGCTTAGAAATTTTCCACTAATATTTTCCAATAATATTTTTCAATCTCAACTGTTATTCGCGGCCATAAAGCCATAAATTATCCGGCGGAAAATTCTTGAAGGCATTGGACTCTTCCGGTCATACATATATATTTTTCATTCATAAAGTGTGCATTCCATTTATTTTCTGGCGCCTCTTTTACAAGAGGGTGTTTCAGGTATATGGTCCGTGAAAATAGTGCGAAAATAAAAATAAAAAAAAATATTATTGAAGGAATAAACCTGCAGCTAAAGGGACAAAAAAGGCGGGTAGATTGCCGATGATGCCGAACGTAGAGGAATAGAGGCGGTAGTTTCTTTCTAATCTATTGGCACAAAGGATCGCCTGGCAATGTCCGGCGATTTTCTAGGAAGCCAGATCATTTCGGAAATTCAGAACGAGAGGCACAGGACCTCCGCAGCGTGCAGTAAATTATTGGCCGAAAATGAGTTGTTGTTTTAGGTACGGCTAACCCGTCGGTCCGTTTTTTTCTCTGAAGAGATATCATCGGATAACACCCTTATTCGAAATAGACATTTGGAAACGAATGAGGAGGAATAAAAAAACAATGGGAAAAAATCCTGAATTTTTTAATCTTTTGCGCATAATGAAGAAACTTAACAAGTCTTACTTTACAGTTTCTTAAATTATTTCACCAAAATCTCGTAAGTTTTTACAATTCCAGAAAAAAATATTAAACAACAATAAATTTTTAAATATTCGTTGAATTATGAACTAAATTTTGGAACTTATTAAAAATGTATAAGTAACAAATTTGTTCCATATATATATATATATATAATAAGCATAAAAGTAAACAGAGATTATAGGCAAATAATAGAGATTGATACAATATAAATTAATGTGTATACATGTAATATTTCAAAATATCCTAAGTGAAAATATATTAAAATCGTAGAGCGAGTTGTCAATTTTATGTTACATAGACAAAATGGCATCGCGTACGCGCAAGGCTCTGCCATAAACTGATATGTCAGGCGTAAGAGTTAAGACCAGCGCCAGCTCGTGCACCAGAATAAATAGAGCTCCGTGCTCAAGCAGGATCGATAGAGGAAACGAACCTCTGGGCGGCATACACGTTTCAGCATTTAATTATCGCCCATCGCTTAATTATTTTCCTCTCATTGTCGGCCGCGCGCGCCGCAGCGGGAATGCTAATCACTCGCGATTCTTACGCGGAAATTACGCGGAAAGGGGCAAGCAGGAAGCGAGCGAGCATCTTTCTTTCCTTCTCTCTTTTACAGTGGCATGCGTAGTTGGTACCGTTAGCCGTTGACAAGCTGATGCATCCTGTCGTGAATCACTCGAAGGAAAAAAAAAAAAAAAGGAGAAGAGAGAAAGACAGACGAAGGCAATCATACGGAGGTAATACCGGGAATAATGGTACAATCGTCATACGTCACGTCCTGTAAATGGCGCTTACAATTTAAAGATTCCATCGACGAATTGTAATAGAAATCGTGATTCTCAGTTACGCACGAGCGATGTAAGACATTGCATCCTGTTGACGAATAAAACGAGTGAAAAATTTTATTACAAGACTCTTTATTTTTGTCATGAAAAAAATATCTTCTATTAGCGAATATGTAATCATGATGTTATTAAAATGTATGTAATACTTTTGCTGTAAGACTTTAAGTTTTTATAAAATTATCAATAATATTAATTAGAAATATTCATTAGATTAGGTTATTTATTAGAATATTTATTTGCTTATTCTTATCTAAAAAACCAGTACCTTTCTTGTTTTAATAATTTTATTAATTGACTTAATTTGTTTAAATTTTATGCGACAATATCGTCACATCGCTATTAATTCATCGTATTAACATTAATTTTTAATTTAGCATTTTTCTTAAGTTCGTAATGCATTTCTTTGGATCGCTTAAAGGATACTTGTCATATTTTGTAATCAGCAGTAAACAGGAAAGCATTACGAACTCGATCAACCGCAGAAGAAAAAGGCCGGACGACATGGTACAGAGAGGGAAATCGAGACTCGAGAAAAGATTGTTACGTCGTCAAGACATGTGGAACTGATAATTATTGAGCCGATCGGTATATATATATATATATATATATATATATATATATATATATACATACACATATACACATCGGTTGATCGCCAGTGAAATGCGGCTTGCATTTTAATGAGCCTTCAACTGCAACGTTAAAAATTCGCGATCGTAAAGGTATGCGTAACTCCCGACACCGTTCGTTTATTTAATTATAGCGGTCCGTCGAACAGGAGAGATTTCATATGATATATTATAAGAATTCCTCAGGATGTACATACACATGCGCATATATAAAGTATTATTCCGCAGTTATCGAGTAATGATTGTTAATCGAAGTCGTCTGTTAATTTAATTTTTTAAGAAAGTAAGTTGCATTCTTCTGCATACATAGAGCTAAATATTATATATTATATGTTATAAATTTTTTTAAATAGAATTGTAAATTAATTCTTTATGTTCCGAATAAGATGTATCCGAATAAGAAATCAAGGAAATATTTGAAAACATGAAAAAAAAAAATAAAATAAATTATCAGATATTAAATCGGATTATTAACAGCTTGTTAACGTCAATTAATTGTTTTATTATATATATAATTTATATATAAGAAATTGACAATATTAACTAAGTAGTAAATAACAATATCGCCTATGTAATAATCAATAGATAACTGTGCCTAAATAGTATGACCGTAATATTGCTCTCCTTTTTGTAAAATTTTCATAATTAATATCTAAAATATACTATTTAAATATATACTATTTAAAATATACTATTTAAATATTGTAAGGCACTTCTGCTTAGAACATGTGTCATTATATTATTAAATTTGACTTTGCAGATTTTTTTCAAAATCAGAGCAATTTTTCCTTCATTCTTATTAGGTTGTTAAATATTATCAAATAACGGAAATACAAAAGGAGAATAAAGGAAAGGAAATAAAATTATTTCCAGCAGTTCTCTCTCTCTCTCTCTCTCTCTCTCTCTCTCTCTCTCTTTCGCAAATTCGCCCGTCGTTTATTCTGGGATAAAGACGTTTTCCGCGTAAGCATGTTGACAATGCATTTCGGTAATTTCAGCGCGTGTTACATCTCGTGACGAATTACTCGGGAAAACGAGTTTACGAGTGAACGAATCGGACGTTCATCCACGTCATTTTCCCCTTCGCGAAGGATGTACTTTCCCGGAGTGGCGGCGTAGGAGACGACGTTCTCTAGGAGGCGGTCGACAGAGAAAAAGGGGCGGCGGTTTTCGAGGGGTCGATTGGATCTCCGTAACAATGACTCGTCCTCCTCGTTTTGCGGTACAACATAACGGAAGAACGAGCTCGTTCGTAGGCAATTTTTCAAGTTGCTCGGAGGCTCCTCGACTCCATCTTTCTCTCTCTTTTTTTCTCTTCCCCTCCTCCTCTCACTCTCTTTCTTCTCACCGCCAACGCACTCGACTGGAAGAAACAATATTTCCCAAAGCCCAAGCATAAACTGGTCATAAATTTTCCGGCTTCAAGTAAAGAAGAAGGCAGCTTTATATATTCCACCATGTTTCTCTAACGCAGTTGCGAACAAGGCTTAATGGGATGCGCCGCCGCGCGGGTACGGACAGCACGAAAACCCTTTGAGAAAGTATCTGACGAGCAGGGCGGTGACGGTGGTGTAAGGATGCAAGCACGAAGTCGCAGTAATTTGAAGTCGAGCCCCGCAGAGTCCGTGACCGTGGTAGCAATTATCGGGAATTAAACGTCCGGAGTTTCTTGGACGGGCGACGAGTTGCCACCACCAGGTAGATGCAGGATGCCCGACGTCGGTCGGAAAATTTTAATAAGACTCAAAAGTTTGTTTAATAGGAGGTCCCCCCGGACTTCTCTCGCGAGAGGGGTCGTTAGAATACTTTGCGATAAAAGTTCCGGTAGTCATTTTCGCAGTGGCGTTCGCAGAAGAAAGGCGTATCAATTGGGAATCGAGAAGAGGTGAGGAGGACGTGAAGCGATCCTATGATGTCACGATTACATCAGAATTTGGAAATTGAATGAAAATGTAGTAAATCAAAATACGAATAGAGCGAATAGAGCGAATTCAATGTGACGAAATTATGTGTCGTAAAAGTGTTTTCTATTCGGGATGCGTATGGAACTGTTTGGAAAAAATTTTGAATGGAATTATTCTGTTTTTCCTAGAAAAAAGTAACAGAAATCTAGGAAATAACTAAACAATTTCGATCGGAATCCATTCCGAATAGTTTTCACAATGAGTATCCAAATGATCAAGCTACTTCACACTTCTGAGAAATTAGGAGATTACTCGAAATGCTTTCCGACGTAAATGTGGCACAGCTCATGGAAATCTCCTTAAATAAAAATCCTTGACTTCGGGATTACGCGACTGCCGCTCGTCCCAAGTCGATTTTTCCGATTTTTCCCCATTACCTGCTAAATGCTCCCTCGTTTTCCAGCGGTTCAACAAGTGGCAGGTGCTTCTTACACGGATCGAACACTGATATGGAAATGCCCGAGTGGAACGAGTAGGCGCGACCGAAGCCGAAGATAAATCGTCGTCGATTACCATTTAGTTAGGTCCGTCCGCGTGTACACACGAGCTTTACGTGCCAGTCCATAATTCACGATTTCGAAAGGGACACCGCCGCGCCGGTAACACTGGGAAAATGGAGATTAGGTCGAGCGCCGTCAAGCGCGGCCAAAAGAAAAGAGAAGCGCCGTGAGGAGAGCCAAATCCAGATCCAGAACTTATTCTCACGCGTATCGCAAGAAATCAAAAGTGTACATCTGAAATTTATCTACATCCGAAATTTATTACGTATATTTATAATCTGATACGTCGAGATTTACAGTTACATCCGTTGAGAGGAGAAAAAAGACAATCCGTATGTAATATTATTTCGTCACAAGTGAAATATAGCGAAATAAAAGTATAATTTATATCAGTGAAAATATGATTTATATCAGCTCAAGAAATATAAATAATTAATTTTGGAGCTAATCGCCACATTACTATTTTATTTCGCGAACAAAGAATGTCGGAAGATTTATCTTTATTTATTAGGACAAGTCTTTTTGGTAATATTTTTTCGTAAATATCTTTTCGTAAATATCTTTAATAGTATGTAATATTTGTAATTTTATGATTACATTCTATTACAAGTAAAGAAATGTAAATAAATGACGAAAGTAAACATTCGAATAAACTTTAAATTTTCAAAACTTCAAATCAAGATTTAATCGTTAAAATGTCCATAATATAAAGTATATAATATAAAGTATAACACCCAAAATATAAGTTTAATATAAAGTATAATATAAAGTAAAATACCCATAATATAAAGTATAAGTTGCATAAAAAAATATTTTTTTCTAAACTTTTTTCGAGAAATAGAAGAGTTTTATAGGTAAAGTTTCGTGTCTTATTAAAATTAAGAGGGCACGTTTGACAGCGTGTATACGCGAATGCGACTAATATACATCATGGAGGGTTCATCGTCGAGAAATTTACGAGGCGAGGCGAGAGGTGGTTTATCAACCAACAGGTGCTTTCTATGATCTGCCTGTGGCTGCGTTCACACGTTCGTACTGACCCTGCCCACGCGGGCCTCTCGGCCCGGGCCCTTGCCCTTGATCGCCTCCACAACGGAATACCGAGAAGTCCGATGCTTACTAGAAAAAACGATAGGTGGAAAAGTAAAGCGAGCGGGCGAATAGAAGAGGATTCCAGTCTGAAATAGGAGCGTGCACCAAAAGAGCCGCCGGCGGGGCAAAAAGGAAGGAGACGAGCAACGCGCGGAGGGCGCGCAGGCAGGTACATTCATTCAGAAGATCACCGCATTAAGTCCGAGGGGAGCACTCCTACTCCAACTTCACCTTTTTAGTTAGGAAGAGAGGGCCATTTCACAGAACGAGCAAAAAGTCAATAATGCCTCGCGTGAGAATCGTGCTGGCATAATACGCAGAAATACGAGTTCCCGTGTACGGTACACATGGTAATATAATCGTGAACGAATATGCAGAGGGATGTGAAATTTTCGGTTTAGAGTCTCGCTGGTGAATGGATCTGCTAACAAAAACTAACGTGTCGTGTTATTGGTCAAAATAACGTGTGACGGTACTTGAGATAAAGCGTTCGTTGATAACCGTTACAACCGAAGATAACGAGCAATTATAAAAGTATTGAAAAAATACTGTTGCATTGGGCAATAAAAACGTGTAGCGCGCTGAAGATTCGCGCGCTCTTCTCACGCGGACGGTATGTCTCATCTCCGTGACCCATCTTCGATCATCCTGCGAACGCAAAACCGAGAAGCGCCCGAGAAGCCGAGGAGGCGATGGAATGAAGGAAAGAGAGAAAAAGGAGAAAAGGGACGGGAAGAAAGTCGCGATGAGAAGGGGGGAACGTTAGGCTGAGAGAGAGAGAGAGAGAGAGAGAGAGAGAGAGAGAGAGAGAGAGAGAGGGGGGGGAGAGGAGAGGCGAAAGAATTCCAGTTTGAAATCGGAGTGCTCACCAAAAGCGCCGCGTCGTCTCGCTGCGGTTGACGGGACGAGAAGAGAGCGAGACAGAGAGGGAGAAAGGGAGACGAAAGCAGAGAAACGAGAGAGGGGCTAGGTAGATTCATTCACAAGACCCCCACGATTTCAACGCGATGTCCCACTCTACAGTATCCCCGACATCGGGGGGGGGGGGGCTCCATCGGGTCCCGTTTTATCCCCTCCTGTCCGACGTGGGGCCCGCGGCGGATCCCACTCCTCCAAGACCGTCGGAGACCACCGGTTCTCGCATACCACTCGTCTCCGCGGCGGGGACCACCAACCGACAACGAGTCGAGAAACTCTCCTGGCCTTCCAGCACGTCGTTTCTTATCCATCTCTCCCTTGCGAAGCGTAGACCAAACAAAGGAATCCGAGAAGCGGCCGACGACGTCGGAATTTCAGGGGCCTCTCGCGTTCTTTCCGTTTCTCTAACGTTCTTCCCTCTTCCTCTCCCACTTCGTGGTCCGTCTGCCCTCTCTGCCCCACATCTCCTCCCTCCCCCCCGTTTCCCTTCCTCCCCCTCCATTGTCCCCTGAAAACGCATCTCTTTCTGCTCGTCTACAGTGTTTACGGTTACCTACGCGCAACTCGTTTCTCTCTCCCTTACCGTCGAGAATATCGATGTTGCCCCTTCTGGCTCGCGAATTGTACAGCGGAATCCTCGGCATCCGCCTCGATAATGCGCCTTGGCTTGCACATTATTCCCGCTTTGTTTTATGCGGTAAGAGAGTTTCTCGCCGCGCTCTCGAGCCGATAAAAATGACATGCCGTAACGTTGCGTCGATTTATGTCGGGAACCCGCACGGGAAAAATAATGTCCAATTCGGACGCTTCCGCGGTATTTAAAATGCGGCGTGCGAGAGAGCCGCGCGTGCGAGAGAGCAGAAATGTCATTAAATTGGAAATTTAAGCGGAACATGATGTCTATGCGTGGAATATGTTATCGTGCCTCGACCATTATACCGTTCTCGCCGTTTTGCGAAATAAGAAATTGCACGAAAAACTGCACGATGCGAGTACCCGAGAATTCGCGCAGAAGCTTCCTCGCGCTTCTCGAAGGAAACTCGCGTTCGACATTCTCCAGATCCCCTCCCTCCCCAACAAATGTACGCATTTACCTATTGGTATCGACTTTGTGTCGCTTTACAGTACATGACATTAAGCATACGCGCGTGTCGATATGTTGTGTGTTATCTAGGTGAAGAGTAACAGTCATTTTAAGAATTTAATGCCAGATAAGCTCCGAAATGCGACTTATTCATACATAATAAAAAATCATCTCGTAATTTATTTTTTTATATTATATAACTTTTATATGACGTGTATAATATTAGATGTCTGTATATTTTTAATGCAAAACAAATGTATATATTTATTGGATTGCAGCATTTGTATGTAAAGATAAAAGTAATGTAAAAATAAAAGATTCTATACGACACACACCGATAATTCTTATATTAAATCTTTCCTAAAAAGGAGTGGAGGAGTAAAAAGATAAGATCGTATATTTCGATGTCTCGGAGACGATGATGAGGCAAAGTACCTAATCATCAAACTCCATATCAGCCATATCATATCGGTGGACGAAGGGAGAATAGCGGGACGGCGGCGGCGGCGGCGACTCGTCTCATTCTTAAGACTGAAATTACGTTTTCTTATAACATCGATTGCGTCGTTTTATGACGCATAAAGTCCCATTAAAATCTCCCCGACGTGGCGCACGAAGATATTTAAGGACACGCGCGTGGTCCGCGAGGCGTTCCAGGTGATTCCCGGCGCGAGGCCAGCCGTCGCGCAATATACATAATGCGATATTCGTCTTCCAGTCGAAAGCGTTTACAGTATGTACATATTTGCCTTTTAGTATCAATTTCACGGTTTTATGGAACATGGAATTCCATTAAGCCGCCGAGCGCCATTGGTACACACTCGCGCGCATTAGCCGAGAAGAGTGGCGGCCGTTAGTGGCCGTATTGGTACGTGTACGTTATTACATCTCGAAAGCGCGATTCGATGGTCCGGAACGAGAGAAGGTTACGACTCAAAGAAGCCGATCTTCTCGACCGCCGCATAAGGTATCTCACGGTATGAATATATCTCAAAACCGCGATCATCCACGAGTTGCGGTTCCCTTCCCCATCCTCCCTCTCCTCCCCTCTCCCCCGTTCCGAGCGATCGAATTTTACGTGACTGGTGCGAGATCGACGAGATTGAATTCGCGCTCGGATCGGTTAGGACCTGAGAGGGGGCGACCACCTGACGGCCGGGTTCTTTCGGGGCAGGCGGCACCCACCACCTGTCGCTCTCGTAACGCAAGAGAGAGAGAGAGAGAGAGAGAGAGAGAGAGAGAGAGAGAGAGAGAGAGTCGATCGTATGCGTATGAAATCCCATATCCGAAATCCCATTATGACACACGCACGACGCGTGCTCGAGTGCACGTGTACCCATCGGAAAAAAGGAGCTGACTCCGGGTGGTTCCCGAAAGCCCAGGTACGAGATACGTGACTAGATTCCTAGGACGGAAAACCGTACGCCTGCATGCGCCTGTGTTACCATTTCTTTCACACACACACACACACACACACACACACACACACACAAATGTGCGTGCACGAAACGCGCGACCGTTGTACCACACACGCATCTCAACGCGACTCCGCCACGAGGATGTTATTTATGTGTGAGCGCGCCTATCTTCACGGCTAGTTCATCGCGTCGGGGATCCCCCTTAGAAATTTAGGCGCCGACATTACGAATTAGCCAGCGTCCTCGGATATCAAAGCTATCGAATTATGGTGAACGCCCGCTTTCTTGAACAGGCTCCCCAAATCGTTTTATTTTCTCTTATTTGATTATCGTAGACACAGATTTAGTTTTTCTAATGTGTTTCTATATCTAAATACAAAATAAGGATTAGTCAACGTAATGTAATAAAAAGGTAGAACGTCTTAGAACACATATATAATAAAATAGATAAATTGTAAAGTTGAAGAGTTTATTCATCTTGACAATGGAAACATTATATTTTTAAAGATTATTTTTAAAAAATAGGATCTTAGGCGTCTAATCATTTTTTTTTCAATTTATATAAATTTAGGACAGTTGCTTACATTGCGAATCACGTGCTGTCATTTTTAACAGATTTGCAACTTAGCAACTCTTTTTTTCTCCATGAGAAAACTTATTCCAAAAGAGAAGAAAAATTATTAGATATCTAAGATTCTGTAAGTAATATTATTGTTATTATTATACATTTATTGTTTTGTTCTTCGAAAATTTCATTAAAATACAAGAGATATCTATTCTAGGTTTTTGTTTTAAATTCGCATCATTTTATGCCGGGGAATAACCGTCTCAATGCGATATTCTCACGTCGCGAAAACAACGTATAAAAGTTATACGGAAAATTATAGAAGAAATAAATGTCCCATTATATCTCCTAAACATCCGCCTTGATTCTCTCTTCCAAAGGCGCGGTCCGATCGCGCCGACAATTATGTGCGAAATAAAAGACACACTCGCCGTTTAAAAAGACTGGGGTAGAAAGTCACACGCCGGATGTCGTAAAGAGAGTGAGAAGGTGGGAGAAAAACTACGCCGTTTCCTACGGCAGTTACAATCCGGCGATGGAGCCTGACAGCCAGACGGCGGTGTCATCCGAGAGACACTGCAAAACGCGAGAACGAGAGAATCTGAGAGGAAGCTAGACATTCGCGGCGGAGAGCGCGAACGGTGCACCCGTGGCAGTCGGGATGGAATCGCATTTAAAGCCTTGGCGACCGCAGCTTCTTTACAATCTCGTCTAGACACCACACCACGCGACACGTGGTGTCCGCGTCTTTTTTTTTTTATCATTGAGATATCGATTCAAGGCCAGACGCCTCACGGAGCCGACATGATCTTTCCGGGCATGGGTCGTCTTACGCATGACGACGATGCCGTATTATTACTTCTTTTTGCCCGCCCATCTATTCCTTCCAGATATCTCTGTCTTTCCTGCCTCGTTTAAAGATTCATCGGCCGGGACGCAACTGCACAATCTTGCTCGGGAACACAAGCGTAATTATCGATAAACCGAGCTCTCGTGAGCCACACGTAACGTTTGATTATTTTCGTCATCGTCGTCGTCGTCGTCGTCGTCGTCGTCATTGGTCGCGCAGATCGCAAAGCGGAAATTGCGTTCGTTCACATCGATATCGAAAGGCTCCGTCACAATGGTATTGCGAAATCGATGTGTCGCGATGTGCGACGAGACGACCGCGGGCGAATACAAAAGAAAACTCTCCCGCGCGGAGAGTCAAGGCGAATCGACGAACTCGCGCGGATTAATTAGAGGCAGAATTTATCAGAAACGATATACGTGGCCGGCGCGTAGCCCAGACTGCAATTATCGTTAACGCTCTGTTCCTTTACGAGCCGCTACCTCGTAAGTTACGAGTCGTAAATGTAAATGCGAGATTTGTAAAACGGCGCAGCTGCCCCTGCTGCCGGCCGACGGGGTTATTAGTGCACTTCGGGGGAAAGTACCATGGATGTAATTAGAGGTGGTAAATTATTATTGCGGAGCCCGTGAGCCCGCATGTACGCGCGCGTCCGCGTGCATCGCCGGTGCAATTTCTCTTTTTTTTTCTCTCTCTCCCCTCTCCCCCCTCCTCTCCCCTTCCTCTCTCCCCCCCCCTATCTCCCTTTCCGCCTTTTTCTTCTCGCGCACTCGGACTGGCAGCTCGACGCGTAAACTCGCTTTACCTTCTCCCTTGACAACTTTATTGAGTCGAAAACCCTTTTCAATTGCGCATTACGACGATATACGGAGTGGATTAAATTGTAACCGCGAGCACGATAAGCGCCGCCCCACTGGTGGTGGTGTCGTCCAGTTACCGTTTTATGCAAACGAATTGGAATAAATTGCCGCGGCCGATCGTATTTATGATACGCGATCGCCGTGTGGTCCCCCTCCCCCCCCCCCCCCGCGGCCGGTCTCCTTCGTCGTTCACATTTTATTTCGCGTGTTTCAGCGTTCCCGCAGTAACGCCTAATCGGATATCAAACAGATGCGCGCGGCGGCGGCACCGCGCGAAATGTCGCGCGGCGCGGAATGTCAACTCGATCCGATTAAAAGCTGAAGGCAGAAGAAACAGAAGCGGCGGTGTCAGGACAGGACGTGTCGCGCGAGACCGTGAGGCGTGACGTGTGACTGCAGGAATCCAAAACGTTTTGACGCGTGATCACAAATCGCCGAGAGGGCCGGAGAATCGCGCTCTCTCCGAGCCGGTGCTCCCGGCTCGATAACGAATCGAATCGAATCGCTCACATCGTTCGACATCGATCGACATCGGGACACGGCGCGTGTCCATCGATCTCTTCATTAACAGTTCGTAAATCGAGCGGAGCCTACTTGCGCCTCGAGGCCGTGAAATTAAAACTGCAGACTTGTTTTAAATGGCGCGAACACTCGTCGGTGCGGAATTGGAATCCCGATGATCGAGTCGAGCACGATCTTATTTTTCGTCGATTAATTAACCAAAGTAATTATGAACACAAAGCGGCTTTAATCGAAGATCGTTGATTTTTTTCCACTTGTAATATTTTCAATTAATTTTACAACTCAATTTACCAAGCTTTTTCTTAATTATTCTGGATAAATGGAGATTCTAAATGCTTCTTTTTCTTCCTCTGACTTTAATTCTTCGCTAGAGATACGATCGTCATTTTCGCCCCGTCAGGAACAAAACATCATCATATACACGTATTCTCTTCGGATTTATCGTATGAGAAAGAAAATTATGATAAAATAGATCGGTAGGCGGATGGAATTTGATACAGCGTCCGTGTTAACGGCCGGAAAACCGGTGCGCCAGTTGTCCATTTGTCGCGAAATCGGATTCTGATTACGGAACGATCGAAATGTTACTAATCCAAAGCCGATTACAGTCTATGGAATTCTTGCGTCAATATTCCGACGAATGAAGATGACGGCCGTGCGTTGGAACGAGAGACACCTGTGAATAGCTCGATACAAAATGACGCCATCAATGTTGGAGATTTCAATCCTCTTTCCGATATGTAATATCATCCGCGCGTTGGATAGAACGTGGGCGATATCAGAATCGCGATTCTTTAATTAACGATGAAGTATCGATCGGCGGAATATCGGACTTAATCTCGATTGTTAAAATTTTACATTGTGATTATGGTAGCCCACGTAATTATATTTACGGGTGCAGAAAGCTATTTCGCGAACGGAAATCGACGAGAAGAAACGAAATCGATGCGGCTCACGTCGATTACTCTTTAAAGCTCCTTGTCGCGGTTGTTTGTCTTTCCGCGCGTCTCTCCGCGCAATACCACCTCCTTCCCTCCGCAGAACGGAAAGAGAGAAACGGGTGACGCAGGGCGCAGGGTGGGAGAGAAAGAATGATGAGATCGTCAGTAATTCCGGGATAACGGGTTTTCGCGCCGCTAAACTGTTGTCGAATTACAAAGTAACCGATGCTCGTTAGCCGTATTAGCATTAATTAACACCTGTGCGCCGAGAATCGCGTATCTAACGTAAGCTTCGTCGACGTTGCCCGCTTTGTCGAGGGTACGCGATACGACAATTAGGAATCGCGACGACGACGATCGCGGAACGATCGCGACGAATCCGCGGAATCCGCGGAGACGCGGAGGTGCGAGACGCGAGATGTCCCACCGCGCTGAAAATGTGCCGTGCGAACGCGAGCTGTTAATTTTCTTCATCGACACCCAATCGACAAGCCAATTAGACCGATGGGTAATATCCTCGCGCGCATCCGATCGCGCGCGCGCGCGGTGGAATCTCGGCCTCGGATCGTCGTTTCGAAATTGCGTTGTAAAGTCTGGGAAACCTGTCCGCGCGATCCATGCGGGAACACTTTGCGGATCTTCTACACCGCGCATACTCGACTCGTAACTATTAATCCCGCCCGATGTACCTATCCGGTCTGTATACCTTACGAGAATATTATACGCGCGCGGTATAATTTAGAATGCTAATTAATTCCCCGACCATTACGCGACTAAATTCGTGCCGGCGTAACGCGAGAGCGGCGTGATTTAGCCGCCGCCGTCATTTTTTATTCGCCGCTTATTCTCGAAGCGTCACGTCGGGTCGTCGTCGTCGCGACCGCGTGCAAAGCGCATTATGCACTATGCCTCCTTGCATCATGTGAATCGGTAATCTACGTTAGCGAGTTAGTATGCGTTCGGTCGGAAATGCTTGTTCGTACGTAAAACTGCTCGAAGCCGTCGATATATCGGCAGTGGGAACCGGGCCAAGATCATCGGTTGGCCGGCCCGTGACATCAATCTTTGCCACTGGCTGCGACGTACGCGCACTCACACGCGCACGCACGCACGCACGCACGTGTGTGAGTGCGTGCGTACGTATGCACACACGATGCCGCGTTCATACACGGCACCTACCGTGCACGTATGCGACTGCTTACACGCCGTGCAAATTGCGCAGCAGCTCACCGATTGCACCATCTATGGCAACGGAATTGTCGCGACGTCACGGAATTGCGCGCAACTAGAGAAAGAAGGGCGACGAGAAACTTTCCGCTCTAGTCGTAGAATTCTCAAAGTGTGATTATTGTGCGAGGTTATACGATTTCACCGCGCGTCACGTCTTCGCTGTCTACTGCGTCGCAATTGACATTCCCGAATATTCCAGATTAATCAATTCGAGATCGTAATTTTACGTTATCAGGCTTGTTCGAGTTCAAAAAAAAAAAAAATGCGGACGAAAGCAATTTTTGCAAGTTTGAGCTTGTAAAACGACGGCTAAGAACATTTAAACTATAAATTATTAATTACTCAAGGATTTTTTTTTACATAATAATACATAATAGAGAAATTTAATACAACATTTAAATAATTCTATGAATGTTATTCCTGAAAGGAAATATTATCATTTGCTAAAAAGAGCACGTTATCAAATTCATTCGAGCAAAGAAATGCGTGTGAAAACAATTTTTGCCAGTTTAATTATATAAAATGATTAAAAACATTCAAGCTCTAAATTATTTTCAAGAATTTTTTTACATAATAGAGAATTTAATACAACATTTAAACGATTCTATAAATATCTTATTCCTGAAAGGGAATATAATCATTCGCTAAAAAAGCGTGCGATAAGAAACCTTTTAAGGAATGCCTGGCTCGTCAATGACGGATGTTAATAACGTTATTTTTCCTGAGGAATAAAGACGGGAAAAAGGCCGAGGGAAGGCGGAAAAGACTAGTGAGACGGCGGGAGGAGGAGGAACAATGAAAAAGAGAGGCGAAGCAAACAGGTAGAGAAGAAGAAATAGCGTGGCTTGATTAGACCAAGAATTACGGAAGCTCTTTGAGCACAGAGAGATTATGTAAGACTATGGTAGCGCCGTAAAAACTGGGCGCAATCGCAACGACTGGCGCCTCCTAATTGGCGTGCCTATGCCGCGTTATGGCGCGATAATAATTGTTTCTTGACGTTTCGTAACAGCGGCCTGCGCTTTTTTCCTCCCGTTTTCTCCACGGCTCTCCTCCTGCTCCTCCTCGGCCAGCTCATTCCACCTCGTAACCCTCCCACCTCCCCCTCCCCCTCCTCCTCTCCTCATCCGCGGAGAAGATTGGCGCGAAATATTGCACTACGGCGCGCCATAATTTAATTTCCATTAAATTTTATGATTGCGGCGAAAGAGGCCACGATCGTTCCCCCGACGTAACCCGAAACTTTGGAGCGAAGTTCCGCGGGGATGGTTGTGGAATTATAATTAAACAGGCAAGACGCCGTTGGTCGTGCGTTAGTCGGGAGCAATTAGAACCAACGCAATTAGAAACCTCGTTATACTCACATATTTTTTAGAGGAAAATCTTGTGCGTATGTGTGGTGTGTGTGTGTGTGTGTGTGCGCGCGCGCGCGCGCACGCACGCACACGCACACACACACACACACACGTACATACGTCCACATATATAGAACATACCAGTTTTGTTCTTCAGGAATTCCCTGGCGAGTACAGTATCAATTTTTTTTCTTCTCGAGGGTTTGGTGTAATGACTTTTGTCTCATCGCAGAATTTTTGAATTTTCAATAACATACATTTCTCTTCTTAATTAAACTCGTTATTATTTTGGTGTTATTTATTTATAATACGCTCAAGATTAATGTTATTTATATCCGCGGAGCTTAATTCTTTAAAATCATTTAATTATTCAAAAGAATATGCAGTGAATCTAGCACACTCTTAATCCCGCATGCAAGAAAGCGTTGCATTTTCAAGAAAGAAAGGCAGATGCGCTACGATGGGGTTATTACAAATTTAATCCCCGTGAAAATTTAAATAGTTTATCGCACTGGGGCACGATGTAAGGGGAGACCTCCCGTTAAACCCGGAAGATCTCGAAATGGACGAGCGTACGCAATGTAAAAGAAGAACGGAAGGAACATGCGGCGTAAATGTCTAATGAAGTTTTTCTTCCCGAACAGGAGCGGGGCTAACCATTTTACTTTCTCGTTGTGCTTGAATTAAAAATTTAGGCATTTGCAACGATTGTACAAAAAGCAACAGTGAGACGATAATTCATTCGCTTTATAATTCGTAATCACATTTTTTGAAATTTGAAATTCACGAAAGTGAGAGACGATCAATGATCCAGGGAGATTTTGCAAATTTCTCCGAGGTGAAACTCCGGAGCGACACGAGTCAATCGGAAAACGCGTAACGGAAGAATTAATTAGAAGGTACGCGCATGACAGCGTAATGACAGATAAGGTACCCGCATTTTCGTCCCCTGTACGTCGTTCACAATTTTCCGGCACAATGCTGGACGCACATGTGACAGGCTTATTAGCAGCCACGTGTATGCCCGCACGTTTACCGCACGTATACCGCACGTATACCGCACCGCAGTGACAGCGAGGTACCTCAAGGCACCGCGTCGTTGTCGTCGTCGCCGTCGTCGTTGACGTCGTCGTCGTTGCCGTCGCCGCTGCGCCATTTTCCATGAGGCTTTGTTTATCGCATGGCTCGCCGGGGCGAGGATAATGGACCGATCGAACGGATGGAGGAACATTTAGGTTACGCAACTCGTGATGTGCGTTCGATTTTTTCAAGGACGGCGAGCAAGGCGGCTTGAACGTTGGTCGCCTTGAGCGAAATGACTCTTTTCTCTTCTTGTCATCTCGTTGAGAAAATTAGAACTCTAGCGTTCTTCTATAAATGGTTAAAATTATAAGCAGTTTACAAATTTTTTGCTGGAGTTTAATTAATATTAGTGAATTAGTGGAGGGGATGGGGGCATAGTTAAATGACACGTAATCAGCAACAAAAGCGAAAAAATATTTTCTTAAATATTATTTAATGAAATTCAAAAATTAATGGAAAAGATTAATGGATGTTTAAAATCTGACCATGTAATGCGTGAATTATTTATGTTCTGTTGAACGTATCAGTCTACATGTACTTATTTGCTTATGAGCAATTAATTGGAAAAAATAAGAAAGAAATATAAAAAAATGTTTCTCGTGTGATAAATTATCTTTCGATAATGGCTTTTTAAGAAAAACTTGTCTCGGTAATCGAGATTTCTCAAGTTAATTTTTGCCGCAGTAACGCGTGAAATTAATTAAAAAAATAAGATGTTGTTTATATCTGCTCGACGATTTTCTTAGCGATATATTATAATGCAAGAGAAGAGTTGTTAATTCCGCACGGGTACATTTAAGAAAAGGGTTCGACTATATTTAGAACTAACCGATAAGTGGATAAAAATAATTCGTGTAACGCGATGCGCGTATAAATACGATAATAACACGTGCGGCAAAATGAGTCCGAGAGTCGGACTGAACATGATGTCACTACCAAGATCCTTCGCTTTCGTCGGTGATCGATACATCGGGCCTTATCTGATTTTTGTGGGAGGAAACGTTACGGATGTTATAGGACGAGGGACGCGTTTTCTTTCAAGTCTCACCATATGGCCCGCAGACCTGAGAGAATAATCTAGGGATGCCGGCCGATTTAGGCACCGATAATCGGGCGCGATAAAATCCGGGCCACGAATTTAAATCAACAAAACAGTTTCTCACTGGGGAAAAAAAAAAAAAAAATCCGAGTCGACGAGACGTATACGAATCGCTCGAGTATATCTGCAGACGGCTCATTAAAGGCGTTCTTCCGAGGGGACGGTTCCTCGGGGGTCGTTTCCCGACTCTTATCGCTATCGATAAGCCCCGTCGACGGATGTACGAATGGTTCGATAAGAGGAATTATCGAGCGGCAATTCGACGTGCGCACCAATGGACACGGGTTTCTCTGAAACCCGGAAAGATTCGGAGCCCCGCTTGATGTCAGGGAGATGTTTTCCTATGGAGTGAAGTGGAGACATTTCCAGTTCGGGTCTCCAACAGTATCTTGTTCAAATTTGCATTATGTAACGTCCCGTTGGCGACGGCTTTAATCTTTGAATTAGCGGCATAAGTATATATAAAGTTTAGGTAGACTCGATTTTCCCTAAAATATCTTTGTAGCAGAGAGATACGAATTACTCTATTTACTCAAGATACTGTCCTTTTCGATGGTTAATAATTCACGTTCTGCAGACGAAATTATCTCGTCGTCGCTTTATCATGTAAATACTTACGAAAGAAATTTCGGCCGTCGGATATTATTCGTATTATGCGTTCGACAGCGTTGCATGTCTTAAGCTGCCGTGAAATCTCGCAGCTACGAAGTTTCCCGGGCCTTAAGTCAGTGTTCATAATTAGGATAACAATATTTGAAGTTGCAAATTAACTTTCGTATGTAACGATCTCTCCTGGCGTCGTGAGGGGGGGGGGGGGTAACGGCTAGCAATATTTCATATTATTAGTTTAAAAGTTTCGGAGGAAAGTTTGGAGCGACCCGAGGAATCGAGTCGGCTCGGCCCGACTTGCAAAGATTTCATTTTTCGTAATAACAGACTTTTATACGAGCGTTAAGGAGCGTTAAGGAGTGAATAAAAATGCATCAAGTAATTTCAGATTATTTTCGCCTAGCCGGGAAAGTCCGGAGAATCCATGGAAGATGAAGCACGGATTGAAGAGCGTAAGACGGGGATTGAAAGTCCCAACTCTAAAAGGACCAGATTGGCTCGCCGAGATTATAAAGAAAGGAGAGACGGGGGACGCGCGTACAAAATTCTCCGGTGCACGGTCGCAGCTGCGGAATCAACATTTGCACCTGCTCGGTGCCGGTGACGGAGATACAAGCGAGGAGAAGCCCCGAGGCCGAAACTCGATTGCGCAAGGAGACTTGACATTGTGCATTGTCCATTGAATATATTTGAAAGGTACCCAGATGCGAGCGCCTGCAACGGATTCGAGGACTCCAAACACCGGTGCGCGTGCACTTGGAAATAATCTCATTTTCCCTCAACGATCTCTCTACAGCCCAATCCGAAACCGAATCTGCTTTATTTTAACTACAAAAAATTAATGCAAAAGTACAATATCGATCAAACACACAATGTTTTGTTGTAAAAAATATTTTTTTATATAATAAAAGAGATTTTTGAGATTACCATGTATGGCATTCTCCATAGAATAGTATAAAATAATCTCATAATCTATCTGATATTGTCTCCCATCTGTTTTTCTTATTTTGGGTATTTAGATTAAACAAGCAATTAACTGGGGAGAATCGGAACAGATGGTGTATCACGTGCACTGTATCGAACGTAATTCTCTCCGCTGTCAGACTTGGAGAACTTTTAAAGATCGGAGAACGTGGTTATAGCTTTCCGAGAGAACGCGTTGTATCGAAAAATCTTGAATAAATTTTCCCAAGCCACGACAGTAAAGTTTGTATTACGTAATGTTAACATCATAAAAAAAAAGACAGCTTAGTCTAATAGGATATAGATATAAGAAATATATACGTATATATTTTCTAAATATATACGTATTAAAAAAAAAATCAATTCTATAAACCAGTCGATGACTTTAATTCCTGTCTCTGAACTGAGAGCAGATGTTTGAAAAATTGTTAAATGGTTCATTAAAGGATCGCAGAGTCCGCGGCAAGCAGGTGTGACAACCACCGGTTACCGCCGGTGTTCTCCGCACAAGCATCCCCTTAATCCTAAGTCAATATCCTTCTCAATATGCGCGCTCACAAAGCACATGTGTCTTTATACTTGACATTTCTACAATTATCTTTACAATTATTAAGCTTTATAAAGTACCATTAAATTAAAAGTAAAACAACAAAAATCGAGAATTTCAACATTAAAAATATTTTGGCAGATTATTTGAAAAATTGTCGCAAAACAAACTTTATATCGCTCGGTGAGAACAGCTCCGAACTTTTTTTTTTTAGTGTAATGGAAACGTACGCGTGAAAAAAAAAAAAAAAAAAAAGACTGCTGCTTAACAAGTGCACGCGAAGTCGTGGTACGACGTAGGTCGACGTTTCATCAAGCGCCGCCAGATGCGGAGTGCGCTCGTTTTGCTCTTTGCCAGCCAGAGTCGCGGCCACGCCACGGCGGCGGGCCTCCGAAATCAACTCTCGCACCTGTGCGTGGCACGATCCCGACGTTGGCCGGCAGGTTGCTCACTCCGCGTCCGCGGAGTATGCAGGTAAATGCAACGCGCCCGGATGCACAAAGGTTACAAAGTGCCACCTGCCGAAAGCAACCCGGTGCGCGCCGCTGCAGGCGAGCAGCAGGCGGCCGGTGTGCAACTATATGTTCCTTTTTTCCTTCCTACTTTCGTCCCTCTTTTTCTTCTCCTTCATTATCTCGCGACCACCGGCCCGTACGTACGTACGTACGTACGTACGTAAGAGCCTCGAACGAGCCGTGCCCGGCTAGCGATGGTGCTCCGCAACCGATACTTACGCGCAATTTTCAGACGTATCGCGTACACCACGTCGCGGACACTTTAGCATAGCCGCAGGTTCCGCGAAAGAATTCAGATAAACAAGGTTCAATCCCCCTCCCCATCCCTCCTTCCCGGAACGGGGAGAGGAAACGGTACGGAATACGGAAATCGCGATATCGGGCCACTTCGAGAGACGACGACGATGACGACGGGGATCCATAAATCGTTGCGTTGAATATTCTAGGGTTCGACATAAAAAATTAAGCTGCCGCTCGGTGACCTCAGAGAATGGAATATTCATCGAGGGGGCGGAAAAACGACAAAGATTTTTGTACGCCGTACGTGAATATTCCGCGATGCACATCAAACGACTAGGGGCTGGCTGTCCTTTTTCGCTCGCGGAAGTCTATCGGGCGATCGACAGTAAAGTTGCCGCTGCCACACTTCCTGCTTCTGCCCTTTCCCTTTTTCCCCAGTGTGGAAACGGTGGTCGTTCAACCCTCTCGCGCCGGTGATGCCCCCGATGCTAGGTAAGGACCAATAAAAGTACAATAACTTATGTACCTTCATTTTTACTGCGAGGATCAAAGTGAAACCCTCGGTTAAATCGCGGCCAAAGTAAATAACGAGCACTAAATTGGGCGTAAAACTTATCTTACGTGCGTTTATCCGTTAACTCTCGAGGGCGCCGGCCAGCCAGGCGGAAGTTTAATAACTTGGTTAACAAAGGCATCGATATCGGCCCCTCGATATCGATCGGCGTGATATCGCACGTTAAGCTGGAAGTTATAAATCTCCCGTTCGTGCAGGTGCATCATTGCAATGTTGTTTACGATACTGGCGGGATTTAAAAAGCACGCGCAAAAGGAATTTAATTATTCCCGCCTGGGATTATTTAATGCGATCGACAGCGAACACGCGGCGTGACCTGCATAAATGCTTATTCCGGGACGATTCCGTTTCGAACCCTTTCGCCGTTCGGCTTCCGCGATAGATGGTGGCTATTTGGTACCTCGTCTGGCAAAGGATGGCCTTCTGCCAAATTGAAAAAGTTACGTACAAACTTACGGTCAAAGTGATAGATTAATACGGAAACGACGTGAGGAACGGCGCAGGGCCAAAAAGTAATTCCCGTAGTTTTATTTCAGCCGCGGCGGGGGAAGGGAGAAGTCCAGATTGATCTCGGACGGAAGAAATGACGTTGCGCGAAATTATTCCTCTCGCGCAACTTTTGCATGTCGCAAATGCGAAACCTGAGTGTAAACTATTATTATATATTAAATAAATTAAATGCGTATATTAAATGACGAATAATTACGTAGGCGATATTAAATGTCAAACTAAATTTATAATCGAACTTCTATACTAAATATACGGCAAAGTTCTCAATTATTATCGACGTTGTAGCGTTTCAATAATAATAATAATAATAATTAACAAGAGACCAAAATGGAACGATCTAAACTAGAATGACAGACACGATAAAACCGATACTTTCGTAAATTAATAATAAGACTTCTCTCTCGAAACATTTTGGAAAGTCGGGCCGAATTAACCGCGACCGATCGCCGACCGCGGTTTTCGCGGCATATCTTCGTTATACAACAGGTTCATACACGTTCAACCTAATAATCAACGCCGAAGCCGTTGGTAATATATGAGCGAGGCAAAGTGCTTAATGTCAGAGCCGTGCGGCGAAAGCCGAGAGATGCATGCCCGAGTTAGGCGAGTTAACGTACGCCGCCTAACCGCGAGGATTAGACCGCGGCTCGGTTTCTTTCCCGAGAAAGTTCGCGACGCGGGCTAAAACGGTATCGCGATTAAAGAGGGAACAGCGGTCCCGTTAGGGAGCCATAATTCCGCGAGATTTTAACGACGGACTGACTTACGAGCGACTTAGGAGCACGTGCCTCCGAGAGCTCCCAGATCTGTCTCTCTCTCTCTCTCTCTCTCTCTCTCTCTCTCTCTCTCTCTCTCTCTCTCTCTCTCTCTCTTCTTCTTCTCTCCCCGTGTCTCTCGTCTCCGAGAGATGCATCGCATGCTCGCAAAGGCGCGGGAGACACCTTTTGCGCCTTTGCAAGGCGCCCACGGACGACGAACAACGAGTCGCGACGTGGTAATTTCGAGAGGGACACGCGGTGGGGTACTCGTGCGTCGACGTCTCTTCCCCTTTATCGGACGATCTCGGGTTAAAGAACCAGCCGGCAGAAAGATGGTTGCAGCAATCAGCGGCGCGGCGGCGGCTGCATTCGGGGGGTCACGTGCGTTGCGTGCGCGCCGGCCGGGCTAGGGCGATGCACGCGGATGCACAAAGAGCTCAAGTCACGGAGCATGTCCGAAACGGGCCACCTGCCGACAGATGTTGAGTCTAGCGACCGAGACCCTGGCGCTGTTACCCTCCAACCGAGGCCTGTTACCCTCTTACTCGCCCTGCCCTCCTCTCTCCTTCCTACCTGGCTCTCTCTCTCTCTCTCTCTCTCTCTCTCTCTCTCTTCTCATCGGAACCCTCCGATTCTCCGCAGGAACCTTTGTCCGCCTTATGTGAATCGCATCCAGTACTCTCCACCTGCCTCTGGACCTCCTCCGGATCCACCGTGTTTTCTTTGAGCGCGAGAAGCAGTGCGTTTTCTGAGAAAGACACGATATTCAAACGCGGATATATTTTGGAAGAATGTACGAGATGATATATATACACTTGAAATAATTGACGAGAAATATTTCAAGGATGAAAATTATCTGTCTAAGGAATAATCAACGTGATTTTTTTCGAGACCACTCGACCACTTCTTTTCTGTACGTCATGTTTTTCCATCCCTCTGCGCGTGGTCTCCAGGCGTGCAATCATGAAAACTGATGTGAAGTACCTCGGTATAACAAACATCTAATTATTTTTCTGCGAAACGGACAGAGGTTGAGTTAATTATTGGAAAAACAATAGAGCCAAGATATGGAGGTCGCGTGGAGGGAAGACGGAGCAAGGACAACCGAGCTTAAGTGGGCAAACGAAGGAGAAAATAACCTAGGGTACGCGACGGCGCCGGCAGCCTTTGTGTTTACCAGGGCCATTGCGTGACGCCTGCGATCCGCCTTCGCCGTGGCGGTTCGCGGATCCCCCGAGTGTAACCCGTAGGTGGATTTCTGTGCGCGGAGAGCGAGCCGTTCTAAATTAAATATTGCGTGCTCGAAAAAAATGGCCGGTCGTCAACATCTGCAGACCTGCGTGGAAAGGACCTCGAGTCACGCGACGGATTTCCCTCTTTCTCTCTCGTGCCTCCACAACGATCCTTCGTACCTCCTCTTTTCGCGAGGTGTCACTGATCGAATTTCGAGTTCAGCGTGTTTCCGCTTTCTCTCTTCTTTTTTCCTCTTTCTTACGTTCCCCTTTCTCACACTCGGCCCGCACGAGCGTCGCAGAAAAACAAATTATTTCCGTACGAAGAACATCGCAGATCTCGAGCGATTCCTCTCGTTCGAAAGAGGGTCGATAAACGCGAAGAAGACAGGACAACAACATTGGAAAATGGCGCGAGTCACGCGAGGGACGCTTACTACGCTCGCTCGGCTCGCTTTCTTTCCTTCTTTCGCCCGGGAACGACCGCGAGTCGTTCGCAAGATGTCATCGTTTCCGGTGTGCGACAGCTGCCCTTCGCTGCGCTCGACGAGATCGACGGCGTTGACGAAGATACTACATCGACGCCGTATATTCTCGGGTTTCGTCTCGTTTGTGGTCAAAACGAGAAAGTGTCTCACCTATATGCGCGCGATGGAAAATTGGTCAGCGACTTGTACTCCAATTAAAAAAACAAACGACACACGTTTAACGTTACATATCGCTGCGACGATTCGCGTTTTTCCGCCAGCGCTAATGACCGTAACTCACGCCGCTACAGATTATACAATGAGAATTGTGCATTTCTCACGGACAGTTCGATTACGAGTACTCGGAAAAACGAAACAGACCGCGCAGATTCCACAAAAAAGTCCCGCGTTTCCGTATCGGATGTAAAACTCGCGAAGACTGCCCGTTGAATGAATAAAACCGAGATAAGATAATTCGTATCTGTCGTTAACATTACCGAAGAGACAGAACTTAATTTCATTAAATCTGACAGATATTTCGAGTTTACAAAGTACAACATTAATTAGGATAACTCATATTATATTATATCTCCTGGTCAAATTAACTGACTTCGACGTCCACGCACTTTTCTAGACGACCAATTACGAGTCCGTTCGATGCTCTTCGCATTTAAAAACGCGTCTAGTTTGGACGCTGCGTTTCGCCTCACCGATGGGAGGGAACGTCTGGAGAAGACAAGAAAACGAGATCTTTTCCTCTCCGTTATACTTTCACTTTCTCTTATGGCAACCTCCTCTGCTGTGTTTTCCATTCCCCCGCCCCTTTGTCTGTCCCCCCTCGGTCGAGATTCACCGGGTGTACGACGCAGTCTCTCCGCCGTCTAGCCTCGAACCTAGGTATTACTTAGACTTTCACCGTTCGGAAATGACCACCACCCTGCGTTATATATTTATTATTTGTGCATTGTCCTTTTGTTTCTCACTGCCTTTCTTCTTATTAGTCGTTACATTAGTCGTTGAGTTTTCAATTAAATTTTAATAAAAGTAAAGCTGCCGATTTATAACTCTTACCTAAGTCCAAAATAAAATCACAACAATACGCCTCTATTTTAATAATATACATTCTCCTCTCAATAATTACATAAAAAGATAAATATATATATGGTAAATATAAATGAGGCAGCATAAACGTAAATGAAAAAAGATATGTGTCTTCAGGAAAATATAGAATATTAAAAAATCAGTCTGCAATCTTAAGGACTATTCTCTTCTCTGTAGAGAAAAACGTTTCGTATCAAAGAGTGTTTATCAGCCAAATTGTGAATTCGAGAATCGATGCACAATCGAATCCACAATACTCGTACGGGGTATTTGCGCATCCTAGAGTTAATACGGTGTCTTCCCGCGTTCTCCAATCCGCTCGCGATCCACTCGGCCAGCCAGAAGATATTTCGAGATCGCGGAACCACTTTCCAATCTCGCTCGCGAGAAAGGCCGTCGGCTCGTCTAGATTAATAGAGCGTGATCGAGAGAAGAAGGATCGATCGAGAGTTCGCTCGTCTCGCACGTCGGGACAATATGAATCGCGGTGGAACACGCATGTAGAAAGCAGCTCCTCGATGAGGAGGCACCTCGCCGGCGAGGACGCCGGCGAGACTAATGGCGACGTGGCGACATAAACTTTTGCGAATGATGATCCGTAATGTCATCGTTCGATCGGCCCGGCCGATCACGTAAAAAAGCCGCGCATTAATTTGATCTTACCTCGAAGTGAAAGGCTCTAATGAAGAATCATTAAAATCTCTGCCGCGGAGAAGATGCGTCGTAAAAAGCAACTCGTTCAGATACGCGGGTTTAATAAGCAAAAAGAACGGGTTAGAGGAAGGGGGAGGGGAGGGAGGGGGAGGGGAATTCCTTCCCGAACCCAAGAGGAGGATTCGTGAAATTCAACGGGCGAGTGGCCCGAACATCCTCGGCCATTTCGACAAAGGGAGTAAGAGGAGACTGCGAGGCTCTCGCACACATAAGCGCCAGCCACGTGCCAGGCAGGTGCGAGCGCATGAGGTTTCTCGAATAACAGTCGGCATTTATCTCCTCCCTTTCTCCTCCGCGGTGCATCGGCCTCGGCGAGCGGAGGCCTTCTTCCCCTTTGTTCCCTCTGCCCTGCATTCGGTTTTCCTCCAGGTAAAGGAAAAAAAGAAGAGAGAAAAAAAAAAAAATATAGGAACTTGGACAAATAGCACGGAGTTGAATCGCTTAGAAAACTTCCAGCCGGGGATCTCCGGTCCACTTCGCTGAAAGAAAACTAACGAGGTGGATTCGTGTATCTATCAAAAGAGAGGGATCATCGCGCGGAGCTATAGATCGTCCGGAACAAGGGAGGGGGGGGGGGCAGGAGGGGGTTAGGACCCTTATGCTCGATTCTTCCCGAATCATCAAGCATGAATTCGAGACACGTCAAGGCTCCCTTGCGGCCGGAGGCCCCGTCGCCATGTCGTCGTTGGCTCGTGCTCTCGATTCGATCGATCGTATCATTAACTCGGAGGCGACGACACGACG
Organism: Pogonomyrmex barbatus; assembly: GCF_055798465.1. NCBI lineage: Eukaryota > Metazoa > Arthropoda > Insecta > Hymenoptera > Formicidae > Pogonomyrmex > Pogonomyrmex barbatus. Next base: position 1,978,642 of record NW_028297107.1, read on the forward strand.
GCGACGGCCGATACGATAATTCGTAGTGGAAATCTACGTGCGCTTTATCCGGACGTACAAAGCGTACGTATGAACGATATCGCGTGGAAATGCCTTTCACTTTCACGAAAGTCGACGAGTCTTTTCCGCTGATAAAATGTTAGGTAACTAAATTAAGTCGTTACGGGTGTCTGAATCCAGTCGAGGAGTAGCTCTAATGGAAAAGGAGAACGAGAGAGAGAGAGAGAGAGAGAGAGAGAGAGAGAGAGAGAGAGAGAGAGAATGCAATTTGCTAAATGTTCTGTAACTTATACTCTCCATAGACATTTTGTCAAAAGATATGCGATGCAAAAGAGATAAAAACACAAAAGTATTATTTCAATAGAATTTAGAAGCTACAGCTACTAAAATTCACCAAAGGTTTATTGTGCATTGGTAATTTTATTGTATGTAAATACGATAGCAAACAGTAATAATTAACTTTCGCGTTTATTGAAGTAAATGAAGCCACATATTTTTCGAAGAAGTTAATAATATACAATATAAATCTGTAAACAATAAAATCAAAATATAAAATTTTTCCAAGAATTTTGAATTTATTAAATAATAATGTAATTTCAAAAGGCATCCATGTATCAGTTTAATAAGTAAATTTAAATAAATTTAATAAATAAATATCAAGAACACGAAATGCAATAAATACAATATCGAAATAGAATTAATTAACAGAAAATAGAAACAATTAATGAAGGGACCTAACGAGATACTCCCAAAAAAGTGAAATCGATATACAATTTGAATGGAACGGAGATTAAGACTGGAAGCAGATGGAAAGCGTCTTTCGAAAGGATGACCCGGCGAGATGCTGCGGCAACATATCGCAGACACGATGAATTTATTTCTTCATCTGGCTCGCGGTGACTCGGTCATGAAAAGGGACGAGAGAGAGGGGTGGCAAAAGGGAACGGGGCGTAAGGGCACATCGCGAACGTACAAGAAGAAAAGAGAGTGTGTGGAGCGCGCGCGCGCGGGAAAGAAGGTTGAAACGCGACGGGGCAACATCTGCCGGGTGCAACAATCTCGAACACCTGCCGTCTGGTAGTCGCGTGCTCTCGCACCCCGAGGAACAGGGTGGTGGAATAAGACGACGACCGAGCCCCCCCGATCCTTGCCCTCGTAACTTACTCGAATGAGCTCGGGTGGCGCGTTAGGGGGAACGAGTCCAGGACCGGTGTTACGTCGCGCTACGCACAATGGATCTGACCAGACCGAATCGATTTCCAGCCTGTCTGGCTACGAGACAGTGCCGGGAGATCATTGCTATCCGATTGTACTAATCGTTTTGGCCTCATAACGCGGGATAACAACGGACGAGAAGCTTGCGCTAAATTTCGCATTATTCGAACGTCAAACAATTTCTGATAGTAGCGATACAAAGATATTGAATTATATTGTGAGTAATAACAATAATCGTAAATAATTCGTATTTGATCCAAAGAGGTTTCTGTTAAAATCGAGAAAAAAAAATAATTAGTCGGATTAACGCGTTTAAATTAATATTTCATATTAGCTTAATTCTTATGTTAATATCAATAATTTGGATAATAAGCAGTGAAATTAGCTCTTTCCGACAAGTAAAATATAAATTAACCTGTGTATACGATTGCCTAATAAATGAAAAAAAAAAAAAAAAAAAAAAAAAAAAAAAAAAAAAAAAAAAAAAAAAAAAAAAGAGCTACGCGTAATATTATGAAGATGTTAGCGTAATAGTTATTTCACGGAATATGATAAGCTGGAATTAAACTTTAGGTATTTCTGCCTTATAGAGTAAAGCCTGCGCTAAAGTCAGGTTACCCCCCGCCATAATTACAGATCAAGAGGCTTGTTAGAAGCCAGACTATAGATTACAAGACTCGCAAATAAAATGTCGCGACAATTATCGGAAAATATTCGATCGCCTTGGCGCTCATCGCCTGCGCCTCCGCGCAAGAAACTAGATCAAGTGGACGATCGATCGCTCTACTTTTCCAGCGCGAACAAACGGCGTAATAACCGCTAAGCGTATTTAGATAACGCTTCATTCGTGACGAAGGTTATTAGTCTATTAGCGGCCTGTTGTAAACGCCAACGGAGCGTCGTCGTTAGATATCCCAAGGCCGATCTCGAAAGTACATTTTATTAATCGATTAATCAACCACCAGGAACCATCGGGTCGCTGCCGAGTCGCTTTCTCGTATATTGTGACGGCTAATGGACAACACCCGGGTCCGATCGCAAAATTACGACGACGCACGGATAATTCCCATTTTTCATCGGCCGTTATCACGCTGATTAATCGCGACGCTAACGCTTTCGTGTCTGATTCGACAATTTTCTGGAAACGAGTCGCGCGAGACTGTCGGCCAAATTTTATGCATCGCGCAGAGGCACGCGAGTAATAAAATCACTTTACCCCCCCAGACCCCGTCGCAAAAACATTCTAAGGCGAACGTTTCAGAATTCTACGGAGAAGAAGAGAAAGAAAAGAGGAAAGCGAAAGTGGAAAAGAGAAAAATAAAAAGGGAAGAATTTCAAAGAGTTTTCCCCACAGTTATAACCTCGGAAAATTACTTTTCCCTTCTTATCCGGCGCTCTTATTCGCGCGACCTCTCTCCCCTGCTTAGATCGCCTCGTCGTGTAGCAGAACTTAATCCTGACCCTCGTCCACTAGACCGTCACACTAGAAAGGCCTATGTATAATTATTTCGGTACCCGGGGCTATTATTATCTCGCAGTACACTGGCAAAGTAGTCGATGGAAATTTCGTCGTAGCTTGTCGGTGGGCGGTTTCTCTCTCTCTCTCCCTCTCTCTCTTTCCCTCTTCCTTTCCTATCCCCCTCCGAGAAAGAGAGAAAGAGAATACACACACTGGAGGAGAGATCATATAAGGGAAACTCATTATCGTAATGACATGTGCTCGGCGTAGTAATCAATTTTCAATTTCCACGAGAGATCACTGCTATTTCCCGCGTGATTATTTCCCGGTCTTCGCCGGTCGGGTAGCCACGTCGTCACGCGACGAATCATGATGGTCATGGGAAAACAGTTTTTCGCGAGGAAAAGGTGCGCGAAGACGGAAGGTACAGCAAACATGCTTCACGCGAGCTTTTCGCGCACGTGATTCCTCGCTTTCTCCCACGGTTCACGCGACGTTTCCTCTCTCTCTCTCTCTCTCTCTCTCTCTCTCTCTCTCTCTCTCTCTCTCTCTCTCTCTCTCTCTCTCTCTCTAAAAATATTAGGGCATAAGATGCGATGCAGCACCTCTGACATCATCAGTATGCGACGGAATCGACGGCGGGACGGGTGTCGAGCTTCCGAGACTCTTTTTAAAGATGGGTTCACGTTATTTTTAGAGGCATTATTCAGGTCAGGTGGCACTGATTTAGCAGTTACCGATATATTATTGGAGTGCCACGCGCGCGCGCGCGCGTGAACCATACGGTGCAATGGTGATGACGGAATAAGAAGAGAAAGAGAGAGAGAGAGAGAGAGAGAGAGAGAGAGAGAGAGAGAGAGAGAGAAGGCATCTCGTATCGGTCGACTCGCTTTTCTTCTACCGGTAGGATTGAGCGCGATTAATTTATGATTCGTTTAAACTTTAATGAACTGAGTTAAACAATATCTAAATATGCCATACTCTTAATTTTATCGCAGTGCATTCTGCTGGTAAAAGCACAAGATATATTTTATACCAATTCAACGAAATCGGATCTCCAAACTGATGAGATAAAACGTGCGCGCTTGTTTTTCCTCACGGTTATTCCGACTTCGACCTCGATTTAAGGCAAATTGGCTGGTAGTTATCTATGTTAAACCGTTGTTTTCGCAACCCCTTTTAATTTACAGTGTAGATGCACACTGCGACTCGGAGGCAATACACCTTCCCGTGCGCTCGGTATGTGTGCCACATCCTTGCATCACACTCGCGACGGAAAACTAGTTCAGTGAAACCTCGGTTGTAAACATCGTTGGAATCGAAGGTTGCATCCATTACTTAGGCCCGTATTCGCAATCGTTAACTTGGATCTCTCACCGGCCGGAGGTATACTCGGAACGGAGTGTCATATCTTGAGACGCGGACAGTTTAATAGCCATATTTCAATTAGAGACTAGTCAAGACTGCATTCAGCCGAGAAGCGGAACGATTATTCACGCGTGAAACCTGATTTCATACCACCTAATTCCGAGCTTGAACTATGTTATATTTTAATTACAGCAGTCATTAATTTTAGTTAACTCAATACCATCTAAATATTATATATTACGCTATATTTCAGCAAAATTTTAAGAACCTTTCATAAATCTTTAATGTCATAACAAAACGAAAAACAAAAGTGATATATATCTTGGAAATAATAAAAGAGTAAAACAAAAATAAAAACATGTTAATTAACGCTGCACTTTTATATGCGAGATATCGGAGCTTTGAAATTAAATAATATATTATATAAAAAATTATAATAATACAATATATTTCATTAAATGTTTCTTCATAAAAAAGATAAAATGTTTCTTGTTATGTAACATTAACGTTTAACATTTGGATATTTTTAAACAATAATGCATTCACTCATTGATAACTATTATATAATGAAAAAATTATTATCCGGCCTTATTTATTTAAGAATTGAAAGAAAGTTAAAATAATAATTTGCAAGTTAAATGCTTTTTCATCTTCTATGTAAATTTTCTAAATTTGTTTAAGTAAAGTCTCATTAAAATAATAATTCATTCAAATAATAAATCTTTAAGAATGTTTGGAGAATTTTAAAGACATTTGTGCCATCTTGTGCGGCTAAATGATGAATTGATCAGAGTTTCTTAGGCGTGCATGTTTACGTTCGTTTGCATCAAATTAATTGAAGTTTCGCGTCGCGAGGAGATTCTCGTGATTGGGCCTAAATGAGAATGAACCTAGTTTTATTCTTAGGCATTTCGGGTCGTCTTGGATCGCCAGAAGTGTCTCGAGAGTTCCTCCATCGCGTTTATTCTGACTGAGAGTTTTCGGCGTTACTCAATAACGGCACTTCAAGTTGCTCGGCGACGAGTCGATGAACATCGCACGAAATTAAGTCTCTCGGACCACCCGCGAACTTACGGTAGGAACAAATATTAATGTAATGTCCGCGTCGGTGTGGACGTTCTCGTAAAAATAACGCCCGCGCCCGTTTGCGGCGGCGGAGGCACTGACAAATTAAAAAATGATCGCCGAACGGGAAAAGACAGACTGCCCCGGGTCTGTCTGCGAGAGTAAATTTTCTTGTACGTCCGTGAGAGAGAAAAGAAAGAAAATAAAGCGCACGAGCGAGCTATCGCGCGTGGATCTTCGTGAACGAGGAGTGTACTTTAAAAAATAATATCCGATGTAATCCCTTTTGCTGTGCGACGTTGACGTACGACGTGCGAGGAGACAATATTTTTATCACGCTCATACTAATATTTTAGACGCGTTCTCCCTCTCTCCCTCCCTCCCTCTCTCTCTCTCTCTCTCTCTCTCTCTCTCTCTCTCTCTCTCTCTCTCTCTCTTCTTGAGATTTCGTCGTCGTCGGAAATTTTCTCGAGCTGTCTTTCAGAAAGTGTTATTAAGCTGACATCTTCCCTCTCGCGCATTTCTTGCTTATATCGCATCTTTTTGAATTTAATTCGGATTTCACTGAGCCAAATGATATTTAAATATATTGCGAGACATATCAATAAAAATGTGATTAATAATGTGATTTCTCGCAATATTACAAAAATAAGACTCGAAGTAGATAACCCGCAAATCGATAACCTTTGCGATATATTTAAAATAATAATAAATTTTTATAATCGGAATTATTTAAAAATTACGTATATACAATTATTAATACATCATTACGTAGTAATCATCGTGTGATCTCTGATATTTTGATGGCGCGATACTTTTGATATGATTTCAAATCTGCATTAAACATTACTGGATGTACGTGACCAGTTGTGGATCGAATTGCCATCGCTTAAACACGAGAAACGTAATCCGGCCCGTTCAATTTCGCGAACCAGAACCAGTCGCGTTATCACGGAGCGAGTTGATAGCCCGAACGAAGTCACGGACGCTCTCGCGATTTCGTTTAACACCTATCACACCGGCGGCGGTATTCGAGACGAGTGGTTTCTCGCTCTGAAATTAGCATAGTGCTGGCGATAATGAATTCATGATACATAATTTTCACAAACGTGCGCCGTAACGTGCGCGCGAACGCAACGAGTTATCATTCTTATGCTGAACACCCATATATACTTGGGAATCCGATTAGTCCTCCTAATAAACACACATATCGCGCCGTTTAATGAACACTGACAACTCGCTCAATAAATCGCCGTAATACGGTTCACAGGCTGGCAGAATATTTTATCGTCACCACTACTTACTTCTAGAACAATTCTTTCGATATAATAACAAACAAGATAGAAATATTTTACTACAATTTTCAGAAAAGAACTTTCACAACTTTTGCAATTTCCATACTTATTATTGTCATACTTATTATTAAATATTTATAAAAAAAAATTATGAAATGGGCGATTAAAGAAGAGACGTACTCATTCGGCATTTTTGGTCTTTCGCTATTTTATACAATTATCGACTACGATTTCTCATTCCCTCTTCGTCGACCGATGCAACACCAAGGTGTATCCGTAATAAAACATGGGACTCCTTGCTTTCGTCACCAACTTACCGATCGGACCACGTGAAGATATTAATACCGTTTACACGAACGGTTGAGTCATGCCCCCATCGTTGCAGATAAGCCACTTTCTAAATGCATTGGTGCCGAGACCATAAATAGCCCACAATGACTCTATCCGCTATGCAATGGGAACGTACCAAATACATACATGTACGTTATCCCAACCCCGGCGATTTTTGTCCCATCGTCGATAGACCCTGGACTCTAGACACCTGGCTACTTATGGCGCTATATATGCGCAAGTATCTATGTTTTTCGATTTGCGAGATTAAGCGCTCGTTAACCGGCTAACGTGCAAACACACATAGGTCGTGCGGAAAACACCCCCCATGCGGGATCCAAAGTCCGCGGCCGAAGGCTTGTTTATACCGCGCTATTTTTGCCATTCTATTTCCGTTACGTTATTTGAGAAATCGTGCCGGCGCGGGATAAGTATGCGCGAACAAGAAAGCGCTCGTTCGTTAATCGATAAAACCGTTTATTCGCTGCGGTAACATTGCGACACGATGTAGAAACCCGATATACTTAGTCGATCTTATATTTTATCGTCGACAAAGTTGTGTTTTGTAAACAGGTTTCGAAATTAATGAGACGATTAACGAGCGACGCAAAATGTTCTCGGATAGCAATTATCGTCAGATGTTCTCGATGATACATCAAGCGCGAGAGGCCTCCGCGAGAAGCGAGATTTCAAAACGAAATCTCTTCTCGTCCCCTCGGATCGGCGCGCGGAAAGCGCGATGTAAAAAAAAAAAAAAAAAATCACATTAATAACAGGACAGGACGCGGGATGATCCGTTCGGAGCTGGGAGCCCGTAATTTATTGGCTTATCGTCTTGAAAACGCTTTTTGAGAAATCACGTCCGCCTTTGACTCCGCGGATTATAAATAGCCGCGCACGTGTCGGCGTGCGCGTTATAATTCGCAGTTTATTTAAATATACGCAGCCTTCGAGGCTACAAACTAGTTGTGCCATTAATCTGGGCGCAGGTACGATAAATAGAATAGGGGGAGAGATAGCTCTCCGCTAATCGACGTCGATAAATAACTCGGTGTGTCTTTACGGGTATATTACAAGCGCGATTACACCGCCACCAACGGCGATACACCGCCATAATTTCGGCGGAGTTTCAGATTTCTCGTTGCTTTCGCAGCCGGGCGAAATTTTCCCGAGTTTCGCACAGCCGAGCCGTAACGCCGGAATCATGCCGAGGTCAAGAGATGCTTTATCGCGAATGTCAAGGGGCGTGCATTTCACGTGCATATCTCCGTGCATGTATGTCCGTGTCTACGTAGGCACGCGTAGGCTTTTCCGGCAATTCCAGCGGATTACAAAATACGTAAGCGTAATACATACGCGCGCGCGCGCGGTGAGATTACGTGAACGGGGATATCGGAGATATTTCATCGAAGGGACATGTCCATCCGTGCACAAGTTACGTGCCTCGCGCAACTAAGTATCTTGCATTTTCCGCAACATTGCAGCGTCGGCGGCGGCGGCGGCGGCGGCGGCAACGACTACGAGATAGTCCCTGCAGTGAACGCGCGTGTACTACGCGGGGCCTTACTATAATTGCGGTATTTGTGTACTGTAATTTCGTCATGGCGCACTATGTAATTCTCCTTGTAAATTACGGTACGGCTGAAATCTGAATTATCATTTTTTTCGCATCGCCACTTCTTTCTCCCCCCCCCCCCCCCTTCTTGAAAATATTCACTCGGCGATCTCCTCCACGCATGCACGCCGATTATCGACCGGTTATCGATTCTCCGGAGCAATTTCCGCTTTGTTATCTCGCTGCCTCGACTGTGATTAATAATCGGCAGTTTAATCCTTTGTATCTCTGAGAAATTCCCCCTCCCCCCTCTCTCCCTTCCCCGGTAATTATTCAATACTGCGTTTGTTTGGATAACAAACTCAAAATACCGTAATTTTCTACCTGTTGGCGGTGGTACGAGAACACCACCGCCGAGAAAGGCAGGCTTCGCCTCCTTTCGATACGAACGAACGAACGAACGAACGAACGAACGAACGAACGGTACAGACGAAAAACGATCGCGTACATGCGTGCATCGTGTGCGTGGACGTATCGAGGTGCGGCGTGAGTCACTCATTCATGTCTGGGCGAGAGAGTTGGTTGGTGTTATAACGACGGCGGCGGCGGAGGCGGGCGTCACACGATTACGTAAGATAATGCGTGTACCGTACGAGGGAAGCCGGTGGGGGGGGGGGGCGGGGGGGGGATAGTCGCAGTAACGAACGGAGAAAAAGAGAGCGAGACTCACGCTCTGGGAATGCAGGCCTTAAACAACCGACAATAAGCGCGAACGCGGGAATTCGCGGCCGCGTTTTAGAATTCGACCCTACGGAGGAAGTACCGAGTTAAAAGGCACGTTGTAGTAACTTAACTCTCCCGAGTGTCTCCATTCGTCTCTCATTGAACATATCTCTCTCTCTCTCTCTCTCTCTCTCTCTCTCTCTCTCTCTCTTCCCCTGTTAAGATCACACAAGAAGCGTGTAATCGTTCGTATCCTTCGTTTTACGGAGCAAAACTTGTATAAAGCTCTTTTATTCCTCGGTCCTTAGTTCTCGGGGAGGCGAGGGGGAGGGAGGGGGGGTGCCTTAATTCAAACTAGAACCATATTCTTTCGAGATGTTAGACCGACGTTTAATTGCATGTCGAGGCGTTTAATATTAAAAATTCTCTCGGATTCGCATGGTTTCAATTTTAATAAAGAATTAGTTACGGAAAAAAATGCGCTTAATTACTAAATACTTCGTGCATGTAGAAGATAAACGTATGCGCAACGCGTATAACGTCGTCGTAATTACGTATTTTCCCTAGCATTATTAAAAATAATAATGGAAATTGTTGAAGTTTGAACGTTCAATAAATAATATCCGTATAAGTACCACATGGGTAATCGATGTAATTTCTTATGTAATTTCTCGTCATTCCGGACATATCCTGCAAATATACCACGCTTCGCTGCAGACAGGAACATTTCCAAGTCATTAATTAATAACTTATGTATGCGTTCATATGTACATACATACGTCTAAAAAAAAAAAAGAAAAAATCACGCGATAAAAAACTACCTGACACACATAATGTAGCTAGGTTGCACAACGTGGTCATATATTAATCAAGAACACACATGGCTAAACACTTGTAATTTTGTCTGGAACGAGAAAACACAATTTAAAATACCGACCCCGGCAAGAACCAGTTCAGAATTTGCAACTCTAATTCCTGAGACCATCGCGTTATGCAGTTCTCATCTTCGGCGCGGTTGAGCAACCGCTAAGCTCGCCTTGGATTGCATCAAGGGTCGACCGCCGCCGCCGCCAGCCACAAATTAATGCACTTTTAATGAAACGATTGCGTGCCCGTCGCCTTACGCGTTATTTTTAGATAGCGCCGCTACCAGAATAAATCCCATAGAATCTACGGGGCAAATTAAGAGCAATTAAAGCGGCGACTCCGAGTACCCGGCCCGACTCGGTCCGCTCACGTCTTTGTCCTCCGTCAGTTCCTGTTTCATTTTCGCGGCGAATAAAACAAGACACAGAGAGCTCGTGCTCTCTCCCGCGGTAATTCCTTACGTAATAAACGCGGGAACGCGTGCACGAGGTCAAAAGCATCGTTACAGTGTTGCATAGAAAGAGCGTGAGTCACGTAACATCTGAAACTTATAAACAGATCTTTGTGAAGCGGCTACTGATTTCCTTTAATCCGGAAATCAAGATTTAGACACCACGATTTCGCATTCAAATCCAAAACTTTGTATCTTTCCGATCTTCCCCAAAACCATCCCGCGTCTATTAAAAATATTTAAATTTTCAAGAATTATTACTTCGGCGTCTAGTAATAATAATCACGATTAATATTTAACAAAGTTCATGGAAAATTATTACAGGTCGTATTCCAATATCATTTCAATATCATTATGTGTGCTAAACAGAAATAATGTTGGAATACGACTTTATAAAACATAAAGAGTATGCAAATATTTCGTTTCGTTGGTTTATCGTCTATCCGTGCTTGAAATTTCATTGTCTCTGCGGTAATAACGGGATCGGGAGGAGTGGGACAAAAGGCATCATGTTATCCATGTTACGAGGGATAATATGAAAAATCGGCCGCTATGGCGACCCCTCGCAGGTACGGTTTCCCGTACATGTCGCCGGATCCGAGGGGGTTGGCAGAACGCCTTCGTGAGAGGCCTAAACCTTTCCTGGCATGCGAGGGGCAGAGAGCAGAAAATGACGAGTCATTCGATTTTACGGCTTTACGGATAACGCATCTGCTGGTTACGACTCGGAACGAAATACTTCACGGGAAGAAGAAGGGTTTCTTTTTTTTTTCCCTGACGTTACGTCTTCCTCGCGATTCGACATCTCGATTTTCTTCACCTCGTGTACGCATAGCCGTACGGTAGATACCATAAAGGTAAGTAGGTTGATGGATGCGTTTTGTGATATATTACTTACTTGCCGTTTAATTCTGTTAAAACGGTAAATATTTTACGTTTTCATCGCAACAACATGCAAAATCGTCCTATTCCACTTGTAGCGTTCTACATCGCTACATCAGGAAGTTCATAAATTTAAACTTAATTTTAGTGAAAATGTGAAAATAACAGCTTCGCAAGCAAAAGGGTACTTTAAACAAACCGCTGTAAATTATGCCGTATTTTTAACGTTGCATCATACATCACAATATTTAATATTCACATGCTAACTAAACATTTATGCTAATATCCTCCAGTGTTAAAAATAATTTTCTATTTTATCATATCGAGAGAGAGTTTTTTTTATTTCTCTCGCCTTCTCGTATATCCAGTCGCAGCTTTAATTGGATGAAAGCGGAGCTTTTTCTCGCCGTGAGAAATACGCGAGGTTCTCGGGTGCGTTCGGGTGCGTCATACGCGATGTATGTCGCATACATCGCATGTTGCAACGGCGATCGCGTAAAGTACATTCGTGCCGCTTTATTTTATTTCCCGGACCATATATGCATACGCACGAACGTACGTTTCCGTGCTTCCGTCGTCGGCTACAAATTTCGGGGCGGAGATAGAACGGAGCCGATACAAGGCGAAATAGGTGGGTGGGCAGGATCCGCGTGGGCCGCGGCGAGGAAAGTTGTTCCTTGTGTCGGAGCTTGTCTCGCCGTCGCCGAGACTAGAAACTTGGACTTCATAGCTGAGCGATGAATTGGCTTCGAGGCGAACAGATCCGCGCGCGATAAACGTCACTCTTGTTAGCGGATTTTACCGTTTCTACTGTTACTCCCACGACCTCATCTGCGTCCCCGCATGAAAAGTTCTTCATTTCCCAACGCGCTCACAAGACTATTTCCCCAGGACAATGCCACTCTCTTTCCCTCCCCCCCCCTCCTCCTCCTCCTCCTCCTCCTCCTCCTCCGACCTCTTATCCTTTCTCCTCTTATTTAGCTCGCGCGTAATCAATTTTCTTTTTATCTCTCTTTGTCATACGATGTGCGTTTCATACTGCTCGCTATTATACATTCAACTTTACTTAGTCTTAATTGTCCTTATCTAATTATATATTCCCGCTTTCTCTCCCCCTCAACAAACTCTTTTCGCGGCGCGACAAATGTTCCCTTCTCTTTACCTCCTACGGTTCTCAAGACCACGATTCTATCCGCCCCGGCACGGCGGTCCCCGCGAAATCTCTAGTACAGAATCCGGATCGGAAATGCGAAAAAGTGCGCGCGCGCCGCGTGCTCGGGACAAATAAGGCAGCATGCATACCTACACACCAAATGGGCTCCCACATATCGTACACGAAACTGCACGCCGACACCGACTTCCTCTCACGGATCCGCGGATCCATGAATGGTCCGTGGGCTATCAATGGGCCGCACGCTGCCTACCCACACGCATTCGACGCGGGGCCCTCTTTTCTCTCCTCTTCCACTTCCTCGTCGTCCTCGTTTCTCCTCCTCCTCCTCCTCTTTCTCCTCCTCCTCCTCTTGCACCTCCTCCCGCGTGCATGCTCGCGCTCTCACGCGATCGCTCGCGCGGACTACGACGCGCGCTACGACGACCAAGACGCGTACGCACGAAATTATGACGGGACAGCGTGATTTTTTTTTTTTTTTTCCTTAGCTCTTCCCTGCCTCTCGTTTCTCTCACGAACGAGCGATTCGTCGGATAGGAGAGAAAATCGCACGCCGGGTTACGACCTCGCCGCGCTGCGCGACCGTGCGTGCGTGCTTGCGTGCGTACGTACATGCGTATTATTACACGGCCCCGAAGGGAGAGGGGAGAGAGAGAGAGAGAGAGAGAGAGAGAACCCGTCGTCCTGGGAAAGACTTTCTCGGCGACGTGCGAAAATCGCCTAGAATCGCGCTCACCGAATGCGAAATAAAGTTCTCGCTCGTGTGCGATAGCGTGCCGCGCGCTTCTTGTATCACTTCATCGTCGGTTGCACGTTTAATATGCATTATTCCGACGCCCGATTCTTTTTCCATCCTCCTGCACTCCCTCCCCCCCCCCCTGCAGCCTACCTTCGGATAATTGTGCGCGATATTTGATTTTCGATAGCACCGTCGCGGATTGAATTTACATTAATATTTTACTGTATCTCCATGGCATTTATTACGATCTCTTAATTAGAGGAGCGAGCGCCTCGAGTATTCCCCGACTGCCGTTGCCTTTCGATAAAGACGAAGATCCAGTTTGCTCATAAAATTTTATGTGTCGTAATTACGTTCCGATATAATATTCATAAAAAAATAAGTGTGCCATAAAGTACTGCCCTCCCCCCCCCCCCCGTCCCCACGCGTCGAGCCGTACGTATTAATTGGAGCTTGATGAATCCAAACGAGGTTTTCCACGAACCTCCGTACGGTATACACGCTTGGGAGGAACGGCACAGGCACACCCGCGACGATTCTCAAATTCATTTCGTTCTCGCAAGATACTTTCGGAAGGCGTTTCTCTCGCGGAGGCAAGGATTAAAACGTCCGCGCAGTTTATACAGCGGCGAATATAAACGCGTGTACGGCATATCCGAGAGAAGTGGCTACTCATCTACTCCCGAGGGAATTTATGGTTTCGACGTTTCTCACAGCGGCCACCGCGAACTCGACTCTAACTCACACCTGCACGCCTCCTTCGTCTCTCTCTTTCCTCACTTTCCCTGCCGTATATCGTGTACGTGTATATATGTGTGTGTGTGTGTGTGTGTGTGTGTGTGTGTGTGTGTGTGTGTGTGTGTGTGTGTGTGTGTACGCGTGTGCGGACGGCGGTCAAATCGCACGAAAGGAATAAACGAGAACCATAAATAAAGTCGGCAGTATTGTCCGCGCCCGACCGATACGATTTTCGGGCGAAATAACCCGGCCATTGACGTCGTCGACGTCGGTATCGAAATGGAAATTCATTCCGCGTATTCGCGCGTTCTCCTTAAATATGGATGCCGACTCGCCGCGGCCTCGAGATTAGCTCAGGTTCGGGCGATTCGTACGGCGAATTCGTGCAACGTCGTGGACGCGATGATGTCCGAACGGCAATAATTTAACGATACACGCGCGTTCAAGCCGGCCCAGCGGATGGAAATTGCATGCTAACGTCTTAGACGGAATAATAAAGTAACTTGTCGCCGAAGACGCGAAATCAATCAGGCTTATTCAAATGACAAATTTATGCTAACGACGTGGGTTATCGCCGAGTATTGACGTCAAAATAGACCTTAAGAACCTCCTCGAAATGTATCTCTGAATGTCTCTAGGAATGAATGAAAGTAGCACAAGAACAAATATTTTACGAGTAATATATCTGTAAGGTCGAGTGCTCTAATTAGTCCCCTAAGTATCCCTTCTCCGGTCCCAGGAGCATTTTACTCCTCTCAGAATCGAATCTCGCACATTTGCACATTAAACATATCGAGTCGACCTCTAATGACGTCGATGATAATTTCCTACGGAGAGCCTGAACGGGCGCTATTAATAGCGCTTGATATATCTGCGCTCGGTCATTCGGAGACACGTGGTGTCATTTGTTGCCACATTAGCGTACTTTCTACTTGACATTTCCTCTCGTAACGCGTACGCGTACGTTGTGCGCAGAATCGCTGCTTCTTCCACGCGGTTTCTCCATGACGAGGTGCGCCTTATGGGAATCCAGCGACACGCACATCGCTTGTCATTTCATGGGAATGACGTGACATGATAAATGACACCATCGATACCCGCGAAGAGCACCCCGCGACGCACACGCGCATTCCGCCATCGCGATCCCCGGTCGCTAGGCGCCGCGCCGTTCTTAGGCATTCTCGCCTAGGTAATCTTCGGCAAGAACCCCACGTCTTTTTATAGCCTCCCGCGACGCGGTATTCGCGTGAGGATCAAAGCCCGTCACGAGACCCCACGAGAGGACCCCTGGAAGTACTTTATATGGTGTGCTGTGCCGCACTGCGTAAGATAACGCGTCCTTCGCCACGGAGGTTCTCAATCGTGGGCGCTCCTCGAACGCTTCTCCGAACAAATACGTTATCCATAACGGTATTACGCGTTACGAAACTACACCTTACGAAATTATATACTATTATATAGGCATATCTTATACATAGATTAGACAAATTATTAAAGTTAAGCTGACAAATCTGCAATTATTAATACACAAAATTAGGATTAGCATTTTTCTAAAAAGTTTCCGCGGTACTTCCGCGTACTTCTCTTACGGTAGGTCTCTTGAGAGATAGCTGACGAGAGATCGTAAGTGTGCGCGCGCGTGCGCGCTCTTTGCTATCTGATTTCTATTAATAAAATTCAACAAGATCGCTCTAATGGACCCCAAGGATGTCGTCGTCAGCGCGTTTCACACGGCTCCGCGCGTCAAATCTCGGACGGGCTGTGACTACGAAGATTTATCACCGGATAAGAAACGTCAAAAACGCGGAAAAGAGAGCGAGAGAGGGAAGAAAAAAAGAACGAGGTGGGGCGGAGAGGAAGAAAAAAAGGAAAACACCGGGGCGAGAGCGGAGCGAGACGAGAGGCGCGACAGCTGCGCGTCGTCGAAGGCAGCAGCAGGGCGTTGATCCTTAATCCAGGTTGAGTGTGTATTCGAAGATTTCGTCGCGGGATCCTACGCAAACACCCGGGGCTCGCCGGTGCGAACCTACGCCGCGGGGAGAAAGGTGGGCCCAGCCGACACCAGCCAGGATGATAAACTGTCGCCGCGCTGAGTCGCCCCCGGGGATGAACGGGGGCGGACAAGGGGGGGGGGCTGTGCCATTATTGTCGTGAATGCTCGGCTGCGACGTCGATGCCGCCGCTGGTGGGCTAAAGGCTTTCCTCGGGAAGCTCTCTTGCAACTTCGCGAGGTTCCCTTGCAATGCGCGAAACGCGTCGATCGGTGTCGCGGTATCGCGAGGCGGATACGAAAAATTCGACGCGAAAGTAAGAGAGGCACGGGGATAATTTCGATGGATTGCTTTTGATTAATCTGGAATCCACCCAGCGTGGAGAAGTTATCTCATTCTGCGCGGCAGCCATATTTTATCGATTCAGAAAACAAATTCGCGATGGGGGTGTAGAATTAGCTGTTTGTAATTGCGCGAAAAAAATTAACGAAAACTCTAATATATATGACGACTTATATACCTCCTGACTCATCTTATCATTTCGTACACAATTTTGGAATAAACGCAATGAGCAGCCGTTTGAACGGCAAGCAGCCCAACGGCCGTAATATACGTAAAGCCGTAGAATATCTAAGTCATCGCTTTGCCGGGCGAGTTTAAGTAAACAAAGCAATGAGAAGCAACGACTACTTACTGTTTGTCTACTTGGCTTGCGCATATAAAGTGATGATTTAGATAGGCTACGTGTAGACCGTCGTTGCCTACACGCGAACGTTCAGCAGTAGACGCGAAGTTGCCGTAGCAATTTGTATTCATTCATCAGACGCGCGGAGCTTCAATTGCGTCGTCGGTTTTGCGGACGTCGATCGAGCGATGGCGCGATAGCGCGTCACTGCGACGAAGGGAACATGCGTGTCGTATCGTATCGTGTCCGTGTTCGTGTGGTGTTGTGTCGTGTCGTATCGTCAATACGCAAATTGCAGCGGAATGCGTCGAGCGGGACGGCCGACGCGCATTAAAACGTGGGAGTATCCGGACCCCGGAATTTTCTATCGGTTTTCCTGCAAAAAGTCGCGACCACCGTTCCCGCCATCGCTCGCCGAGGGGGGGAGCGGGGGGGGGGGGGGAAAGGGGGGAAGAGGAACGAGCAGAAAGAGAGAAACAGATCGTCGCGACAATACCACCGGAAATTGACGTTTCCATTGCATAATGGCGGACTTCCGCTTCCCCGCTAGGAATGACTCCGTCCGGCTTGTCACTTTTGTAATGGCCTTTAAAAACCTGAATGGGCGAGCTCTCTGGTCTGCCCGTCGTACGAGTTAGGTGGAGACACACACTCACCGTTGGTCGCACCCATTCATGCATAAGAGAGAGAGAGAAAGAGAGAGAGAGAGAGAGAGAGAGAGAGAAAGAGAGAGAGAGAGAGAGAAAGAAGGAGAGAGAATCATAGACAGATAGAGAAACGCCAGGAGAGAAGGAGAAGCAGCTCGCGATAATGGGATCGATCGATCTCGGTAACAGGAAGAAGATTTCGGTCACGTCTACCCCAAGTCGGAGATTCGCCACGTTTTATTTCCGTGCAATTATGTCGTTGTCTATTAACGTTATTCTCTGTGTTATAATGAAAGTTTTCAGAAAATAATGTCCCATTTACTGGAAATTTCGTTCCCTTTTACATTAATTTTCTTTCCACGAAGGAAAACGTTAGATTGCCTCTTCATCACACACACACACACACACACACACACACACACACACACACACACACACACACACAGAGAGAGAGATAAAAATGTAAGATAATATTTCCAAAAATATTATATTAATTCATCTATAATACCATATAAGTTGCAAGTTACATATCCATTTTATTTAAATAATTTAAATAATAAATTAATACTTTTTATTATTATATTTTAATATTTTTCATTTTTTTTACACATTTGTGTAATTTCTCTCATGAACAAAAAAATCTAATTAACATATATGCAAACTGATAAATGAGGAAAGAACAAAAAAGGAATAGAAATTAAAGAATGATAGATAAACATTTTGTTTCGCTTACCTCTTTACAAAACCACGCGCAGCTATTGCGTGATATGTAAGAAAAAAACGATATACGTAAAAGCGCGTTAATTAACACAACTGGTTACCTAAGTTTGTTGGAACCATGTTAATTTACATGGTCTATACAGAAATGTATTGAAAAGAAATAGAGAGAGAGAGAGAGAGAGAGAGAGAGAGAGAGAGAGAGAGAGAGAGAGAGAAAGAGAGAAATAACGGAGGGAAGCCTCGATCTGAGCTTTGTGATTAATTAATAGTCCGCTAGTAAGACTCGTTAACCTTGTGACATCATTACGGTTGATTATTCGTGAGGCATTCGAGTCCGAATTAAATTCCGAAGAGAGAGAGACCCGCCTTGACTTGACAGTTCGAGCGTCGGCGATCCGAACTCGTTCGCGTGGGATTAAAGAACGATCGATTCACGATCCAGTCGACCGGCCGACGAAGGCGTAATATGTCTAACGACTCTAAGTAACGACCTGAAGCAAGCCGGTGAAATTCGCGTCGGTTGCGTGTTGCGTGACCGGCCGACGCGATGCATCCGGATATGCCGCGTTCGCGAAACGCCGTTCGCCGTTCGACCGAACCGTTCCACCGAACCGAGACGGTTCGGTGTGCGCTTCCGCGTGGGTGACCGGTTCTAGCTGTGCTGTGCGCAACGCTACTTTTGCTTTTCGGCGGAAACTCGAGAGAACCGCGCGCGCGCATGTGTGTGTGTGTGTGTGTGTGTGTGTGTGTGTGTGTGTGTGTGTGTGTGTGTGTCACACCCGACATCAGGGATTTATTCGCCTCGGGTGTTGGCTAGGCCACGCCGTGCCGCGCCACGCCGCGTCGTGCCGTGCCGTGCCGCGCCGTGCCGCGCCGTCGTTTCATCGAGACTCAAGGTGTGTTGCTGGTCTATTCAGAGCCGGCGTGCCACCTAAAGTGACACACAAAGGCGACCGCGCGAACGTGGACTACCGGTCAGGTCATAATAAGGAAGTAGGGACAATGCGAGGAACTTCTTTTCGTCACACTATGCGCCGGCGGTTCTCAATCGCGTGCGTATACTCCGCTACGAAATGCGCGAGAGTTTTTCAGGATAGCGAAACAAGGTAGCGAAATGAAGATCATTTCGTGCGGCGCTCGAAGCGACGTAACGCAACCGCAACAATGTGGCGTGTCAAGTCCGCAGTAGCCGCGTTCGTGGGACACGATATGTTGTTTACGAGTAATTACGGAAATTGCAAAAGAATGCGCGCTGGACTCTCGCGTACCCCAGTGGCTTAAGTCTCCCCGCTAATGTGGGATTAAAGCGAAACAATAATGCCGAAGGGAGGCTTCGGCCGGGCCTCGGGGAGCACGCGATGGAAATACGAGAAACGATCGCCGAAAGTGGCGAGTTCCGGTGCCGGCGAGCAACGTTCGGGAGAGGAAAACGAGCGGATCCGGGCACCTCCGCGCAACTCCGATAGAACTCGATCCAAAAATAAATAAGAGTTCATCAGTGAGCGGGCTGAGCTAAATGAGCTTCTGCGAAATCCCTCGGAAGGGCGTGCACGCAATCGTGCGCCGCACGCGAAAAGTACGGACTCGCGCGCGCGCGCGCGCGCGCGCGCGTGTGTGTGTGTGTGTGTGTGTGTGTGTTTGTAAGATACGCGTGTGGAGATCCCGGTCTTCTGGGTGGTGGAAAAACGGTACGGAATGCAGCAACGCGAGACGGCGTAGGCGGCGCGGTTCTCCCTCGTGGTTCTCGTTTGTCGGAGCTCACTTCGAAGCTAAATCCCCGTAGATACGGGTGATATTAGAACGCGCGAAAACCGATAGCGGTCTGAACGGTCGGAATTTATAATCGGGAATCGGAATTATTCTCCTAAGCTTCCCCGAATTCACGCGCCAGAAACACCAGGTCGCGCCATTTTTAGACTAATGACATAAACTATACTACTAACTCGGCGTTTATCGGTGATTCATTTCTAAATTTAGAATTCGCTCACCGAGATAAGTAAAATATGTCAAATTTTTTTTGTACGCCTCTTCTCATCTCTCTTCCGTTTTTGAGTAATCCCGAAAAAAAGCTTGAGAAACTCGTAACAAAATATCTGCGTAATTTGTGTATTTCAATTGCGTGTTTTTGCCATGGAAAGTAATTTCTACAGTTGAAGTTTGCAAAGTTCTTTCGTGCGAGCAAAAACTCTAGATGGTATTCAAACCGGGCTCATTTCTTCATTTGCAAAGAGAGTTTTTTATTTGGATCGAGAACTCTCTCGGGAATAAGAGCCGCAACATTTTCGCACACTCGTTTTCGAGCTCTTCAGGCCGGCAACAGCCATAATTACTTAACAGACGAGACTTCGTTCCGAGGCAACTGGTTGTGAATGGAGCTTTATGCGAGCTTCGAACGCAACGCCGTGTGTGGTGCGACGCATTCCTGTCCGCATTCTCTCCCGTCGTCTTCTCTTTCTCTCCTTTTCCCTGCCTTTCTCTCTTGATTCGGACATTTGGGCCGACGGCCCAATCTCTTTTCTTTCAGAGAAGGAGAGATGTAAAGAGTTGAAAGAGCATGCAGAAGCGAGAGAGAAGGAACGAAAATGGAAGGCCCCATCCAAAGGCGTTTTTGTTCATCTCTTTCGATTCCTGGAACAAGCTGGTTCGCACCGGACCCCACGGGGCCCGGGCAATGTTTCAATTAGAGACTGAAGAGAAAGAAAAAGGGAACGGGGAAGAAAGAGAGAGGGAAATAACGAAGCTCTCGTTCGGTGAACAGATCCTTAAAGGGAGCTCCAGCCTTTCACCGTCAGCATTAGATGGTTCCTCCTCTCCGAATTAAATGGTTTTGACGAATTAAGAGATTCAAAAGCTCGAGAGATATGACTTTTCAAGTATGTTTCTAAAATCGCTCTAACTCTTTTTCATCTTTGAATATATCAAAAATGTATATTTAATTATTGCGATACGTGAAGTTAAATCAAACATCAACAATAAATTGTAAAACGCTAATTACCGCTAATTACCTTTCGCCTCGAATCTAACATTCAGAAAATGTCCGAACGAATTTATCAGTGTCACGATAGGAAGTTCGCCCTTTGGAAATTGATACAATAACTTGACAATCTCATTCTCGCGCGAATGTCGTGGTGTCGCTCCATTTCCGGTTCTTAATTGGCTTTTTCTTTTTTCTTTTTTTTTTTTTTTTTTTTTTTTTTATACAAACGGAGGTTCATTTAGGTAGCGGGGGATTCCTGCCTGCGGCCGCGGGAGTTACGTTGCTCCACTTCATCCGAAGCTGTTTACCAATGTCGCGGGTACACAAAGGTGTCGAGTGGCCTATATGGGGACTGCGAGATCAAAGCTCGTTACGATGGAAGTCAAACGGTGGCATCCGGAGAGAGATGCGGACGAGGGAGTGTACAGCCGGGTACAAGCGGGGGGTTACAGGGAGATTGC
Organism: Pogonomyrmex barbatus; assembly: GCF_055798465.1. NCBI lineage: Eukaryota > Metazoa > Arthropoda > Insecta > Hymenoptera > Formicidae > Pogonomyrmex > Pogonomyrmex barbatus. Next base: position 1,999,981 of record NW_028297107.1, read on the forward strand.
ACTTTAGTTAGTAGAAAGGCATGTAGCCCTCGTACAGTGAACAATTCTCTAGCAAACCTGTACAAGTGCTTCGATGTAACAATAATACATTTGAGACAAGAAATGTATCTCTCATGTGTACTTACGTACATTTCGATATTGCATTTATTAATGGAAGAAACTCCTGGTGTTTTATACATATAAAAAAACATTTAAAGAAATTAATGTGTGTGTGTGTGCGTGCGTGCGTGCGTGTGTGTGGGTATTTATGTACATTTTTTATATAAATTGCATTCTTTAATTTTAGGATGATCTCCTTAAGCGATACAATCTTGTATTAAAAAATATATACATCCTCTTATACAAACGATAGACGACAAGAAATATATCAAAGAAATTTAAAAGATATTTAAAAATAATAATCATTAGTTAAATATTTTGGCTTATTTATTTACTTAAAAACATTATTTATCTCACCACGAATTATTCTTGTAATTATTAATTACAAAAATGATTTTTAAACTACTAATTTTTATCGCGTGTAATACTTTACAACACATATAATGCGAGTAATATCTTTTAATATACGTGAAATATCATTTCTGATGAAAACAGCACACGTATTCCTTTTCCGTGTGAATTTCTGCGAAATTGTGCGTCGTTGCTTTTCATTCTACTCTTATTTCTACGCCACGTTCTGACACATTTCGCTGCCACGCAACGGGAGAAAGTCGGATAAAGATGGGACGGAGGTGGAGTTAACGCGTGCAGAGCGAAGTAACTTTGGGGATTCGAATTTCCACGGTCCAGCACTGCGAGATGGATAGGCCCTTTCCCATTGGATTACCAACGTAGTCCAAGTCTCTTTCCATTAACGTCCCGCCTCTGTGTCGTGCCGCGTCGCGACCCAGCATTTCTGAACGGGGGCTTCGGGCGGGAAAGTAAGGAGCGAGGCAAAAAAAAAAAAAAAAAGCGTTTCGTGATCCCCGGGAGCTAAGGGCGAGCGAGGGTGGCCATTGGCGTGCGTATTCGTCGATTCAATTCAGATCGAAATCGCGGGACATTGATACAGAGACGATTGGTCGGTCGGCCGTACGCTGGCTGCATCATGGTGAATGGCCCATTATTTCCTCGAGAAACGAGGGGTCCTTTTGGGCTTAGGACAAGATGGACGATAGAGCAGCGGGGGCGAAGGCGGACTGCGGCTGGGTCGATGACGCCGTCGATAACGATCTTGTCATACCGATCCGCTAACGCGACGTGACCGACTTTCACGGTTGTGGGTGTGAAGTTCTGCCTCGGGAATGCAGACACATCCTCTCGCTATGGAAAACGTTTCCCGAAGCTACGCCAGTCTCTCTCTCTCTCTCCATTTGTGAGAAATCAACGATGCGATAACTCAACTTATGGTTTCACGTAGGTTTCTCAACCGTACGATTTAAGTGTTCAGATTTTTCCTGAATATATATAACGTATTTGCAGGCTACGAAAATTTTTCTCGCCGAAAAGTTACCTCGATACACACGTATCTGGCGGAGAGACGATCGGCGACTTTCTGAAAGCAATCGGCATCGTATTGCTGCAAGCAAATCTTCCCGTCTCATCGCGCGCACCATTTCCTCCCATTTTCGCGTCTGGTAGCTGCGAGACAGAAAGACAGGACTGTATATTGGGCGTTCCATTGAATGATAGGCCACAATGCATCCCGAGTTTCCAGATCAGGCGAGCGGATGGAGATGGACGTCGATAAGTCGAGGGGGATTCGAGAAGAAATCCCGATTCGAGACTGCGATACCCTCGACGATTGGTGAACGGTCACGTTTTATTCCCAGAGATAGCGTTGCCTCGTGGAACCTTGAGGTACCTCGAGGCGTTATCTGGGAGACGAAGAAATTTGTCAAAATCCGAGGAGAGCGTGCGAGAATAGCGTCAAAGACGATACGATCGGCGTACGCGTGTAGATGGATTTTGTTTCGCGTTAGTTATGGACGTTTTTGACAAATGGATATTACTTGAGAATCTCTAAAGAGAGATGTAGCTCATTTATAATTTAGATAATTTAACTGAGAACCTCGCCGAAAATAAATCTCTACACACAAAAAAACATATATATATTTAAGTAAATATTACTTGTTTCAAGTATCTCGAAAGTTTATAAATCCACAAATCTATTATAAATTTCGTCAAATTTATTCAAAATATATTTTGTATTCTAGTGAGTGTAATACTTAAATCAAGAATATTAAATTCAATTAGAAAATCGATTTACTTATTATTCAAATTAATCAAATTCTTCGAAAATTTTATAATATTCTTTAGAAGAAAATAAATAAATAAATTCTTTTTTTAAATACAATGATAATGAATTTTTCTAAAATTTGATAAGGTTATTTTAAAATTATCGAAAAAATATTTTTTGTTAAAGACAACCATTACTTAAACGAAGAAAAGTAAACTAAAAGTAAATTTTTCTTACTTGAAGAATAATATTTTTCTGTATGTAAAAATATTGTGATTTAAAAGGCACTAGTAATAGAGAAATAAACAAGCATTGTTTAATTAATGTACCTATTTCCTTTTAATTAATAAGCTGATCAATATTTACCACTTTCAATACTTCAATTTTAAGAAGAAATTACTTGCCGATCAACGGTATAAATACGTATTTTAAAAATCGTCCAAAGTTTTTGCGAGTCTCTCGTAGCGAATTAAATTTCACATCGGGAAAAGTTAATGCACGGCTTAGTAGATGCGCGCGGATTTAGAGAGCTTTCGATTAGCGGTTTAACTCCCGTGGAATCCTCTTGGCGAGTACATACCCTGTCCATATGCGAACGTTCGACGAGATTCGCAGCGCGAATCATTATCCTCTAAATAGTTTAACGGTACAGATCAGATACGAAACGCCGCGGAGATAACATTTCGAAACATCAAACGCTAGTCGCGCAATAACCGCGAATGACGCGGCGTTACTGTATAATGAATGTCCGGGATGGGCGAAATTGTTCGCGTTATAATAACAACAATTAGATGCGTTACGGGCTCGTTACACGGCGGCAAAGGAGATTAAACTAAATCGCGGGTCCTCCTCTCGAGCGGCGAGAAGAGAGGCAGGCACCCTCTGTGTGCGGAGCCAAGCGTTGCTCGCTCTCAGAGGCATCAACGTGCCGCCGCTCGTTACCTAAGCACTAACAAACGGTCGCTTCCTTCCTTCGGCCCAAGGCTGTTCCAGGTCGGCGCTGCCGCGTGTTTACACGGTGCGAAAGAGCAACGCGCGTTTCGTTCCTCGTTTACACGGCTTTCGTTCTTCTTTAGGGACAATGGCCATTCAGAGGCGTGGAAAAAGTCACCGGTCACGGCGGGACGAGCCGCGGCGTAAATATTTTTCAACATTCCTCCGTGAACGCTTTCTAAAGCTTTTATGCCGCTGGCGGACCGTGAAAACTTTTTCCCCGAGCGAAACGTCGCGAAATCTGACGACTGGCGCCTGTAGACGTTTGTCACTTGATTTAATTGTTTAAAACCTTTTCCCACGGAGGATTTGAGTTAATGTCGAAAAATGTTGCAACATCAAAGTTTAAAAATATATAAAAGGACAAGTCAAAGAGGGTATTTTTACTCGATGAATTTAGATCTTAGAAGTCTAATAATTTTTTTTTGTTATTGAATTTATATATATAAATTCGAAACAATCGCATTATATCGCGAACCATGCGCCATCACTTTTGACAGAGTTAAAAACGTGTGGTAAATTTAAAATCTTTAATAAATCGATGAATTTATGAAAATCGATTATCCTCTTTTTTCCCTCTTTAGGAGATTTCTTATAAAAAATATTACCCCTAGTAGGAATCCTGGATCATTCGGATGTCTTATTCTTTAACTGCAACAGCATGTGGAGAAAAATATAAAGAGAACATTAATAAGAAAATATAAATGTGTATGTATGTGTGTGTGTGTTGAAAATCAGATATCTATTACTATGAATGATTAGCTGGATCGAAATTTCTTTTATAAAAGGAGAATGAAACGCCAGGTTATTAAGAAAGTCGTGAAAAGTATGCGGGTATAAAAGTATCTTGATGTATTATGTATAGCCGGTCATAGAGCAGCAATAATGGATCGCCAATGTCGTAAACGTGTAACGTTCAATCCTTCATGACGAAACGAAAAATGATTTCCCTCGCGTGACAAGGAGTTCCTGTCACCGGGAGATCGAAGGTCGGCGACACTAAAAAATTAAACCTGCCCTCCCCAAAGAGGCGGACGTAACAAATTAAAAACGATAACGTTTACAAGAGAAAATTCGGATAGCGCGCTTAACAAATACACGCACGCAAAGTGGTAGCGAATGAACAAAATCTTTCCGACTTGCTATGACGTATGTTAACGTTTCGTCGGCACGCACGTCGTTAAACTTGATTGATTCTCTTATCTGGATCCATTAATATTTATACGTTATCGTTACGCGCTCCCGCGCGAGATCTTGGGTGCGTGGATTTCCTTATTTTCTAAAAATATATATGCGGTTTCCGGCGAGCACTCGTCATTATGTAAAGGCGGTCGCGATCGCATAATGCGATGTTTCGCCTCGCGATCATATTTTATAAACATTAGTTTCACTCACGTGATATACAGTCGTAATCTACATGACGCACTTCCAATCGGATTTCAACCATCAAGGTAGCCGGGAGGCATTTTATCGAGACGATCTACAGACAGACGTATGGACAAAGTAAACATGTTTGCGCAGCAGACCTTCCGGATTTCGTGGATGATGGGGCGGAATGTGGAACAAAGCAGTACTTTTTTTAGGAGAATTTTACAAATTTTTACAAGAATTTTACTACGTAGTCCGAATCGACGCTGGTAGCTTTCGCAATATCAGACTGCGAGAAAGCACGACAATATTTTATACGTTTAGTTGTCTGCTGATATTCATGTCCTGGGCAAGATAAACGTCTGACACAGGAGGCCTTCGGAATATCATTATGGCACAAAAAACGTGCAACAAGAAAAGCTTTTTTTTACTGGCACGCCTCGTAAAATCTCACGAGACAATCGTTATGCGCGTAAGCGCTATTTAAAGCGGCGATTTTATCGCTGATGTCTCTCCAAGAGAACGGCTCACTTGCAGAGATTTCACGCGAAACCTATACATAGATTTATGCACGCTGCGCTAAAAGTCGAAACTGCGCGCGGAAATAGAATAGAATAACGCTTTATTATTGGAGCCACAAAGCCAAACGGCACTTTGCCGAGGGCATACGCGCGCGAATTTAGATCACACATAATATATAAATGAAATGACACGAGCTGCACGCGCTGCAGCTCGAAGTTGGAATATAAACAGGAAAACGGTAATTTCTGGTGAGAAATAATTATCATCGATCTTTTAACGTCATCAAATCATTTTTTATTCATTAAGAAGAAAAAATTCCGGGAAATGCCTTGCGCAGGTATGAGCTCGAACTGTATTCTGTATTCCGCAGCCTAATCGGAAAAAAAAAATCAGAAGACTATACGAAAGACGTGGAGTATGAACGGAATGTGAGGTGAACGGTCCCGGACTGTCTAACGAGCCGGAAACCGGACGTGCCGCGTAAGAATCGCACAGGAATCGCGTTCAACGGACGGTCCCGAACTTGTCGAAGCGGTTCGACTTCCGTTTCAGCGTAAGAGCGAGACGCCCGACTCTGTGTCTACTCCTTTTCCTCCTCTCTCTCTCTCTCTCTCCCTCTCCCTCTCTCTCTCTCCCTCTCCCTCTCTCTCTCTCTCTCTCTCTCTCTCTCTCTCTCTTCGTCTTGTCCTCTCCTTCTTCCGTTCTTTCTTTCATCGGCGGAAACCGGAAATCCGCGTATACGCATTCGCGATTAAAGCAGGCGTGCGTAAACGATTAATGCACGCCTGATAAATCTACTTCCCCGTAAAATAAACAACTGTATAAACAAAGTCGAGTGAGTAAACCTGAATTAAGATAAAGCATAATAATCCGTTCGCCTCCGAAGCTTTGGAATATTAATAAAAACGGAGTTGTATAAATGATAAGATATATTCGTACGGTTCTAAACTTTCTGTGCGTTAAGTTTAGAACCGAGAGGAAGAGGGGAGGGGGGAGGGGCAGATGCAAGAATTCCGCGAAGAGAACTCTCTCGAGGATGTCGCGAAAAAATTAAAATGTCATGAAAAAATGAAGAGACATCCATTCGCCTTATCGTCCCGGCCATAATAGTAATAATAATCGCCACGAGGGAATAATCCGCTGCTTCTCTCAAGATGCAACTGCACGTCCAGGGTGTTACATGCATTGTGGAGTCGCGGCTGATATCGCGGATGCCATCTCGACACGTACATATATATATATATATATATATATATATATATATATATATATATATACACACATATACTTTCTAATTCTGTTGCGCGAGAGCCTTCTCTCGGGCGCACTCTCGCACAGAGAGGAAACAAATTGCCTCATTATGTAAGTCGTTAGAGCTTCCTATATTAAAATGCATCGGGGAGATTGGTCGCATCGGCAGCGACCGCGTGCTCCCCGTGTCTCATGCGTACACGCGCGTGTACACGCCAGCGAGGGAAGCACGCGTGTACCCGTGCGCCGTGGTAAGCGGTCATCTACATGCAAAACGTGGCCGCGACAGTGCGTCGAAGGAGGAAGCACGAGGAGAGAAGGAGAGAGAGAGAGAGAGAAAGAAAGAGAGAGGGGGAGGGAGAGGGAAGAAGAGCGCGAATCCGAGAGGATGCATTCGCACGGCCGGAAGTTGTACGAATTTGTACATCCTGCGCGCGTATCGCGCCCTCCCCCTTCCCCCTCGCCCCTCCGTCTCTCGACCGGTACGCTGCCTGCGAAGTAGCAGTAACATTTTTTTTTTCCTGGAACAGCATTACAGCCGTGCACCTATTCATGGCTACATCGTTTCGCTAACTGGTGACCATTTGTATGCGCGCTATACTGCGAGAGGCCGGTCAGAAAGCCCAAACAATTTCAACGTAACGACGACTGGAAAGTTCCTGGATTGGTGAGCGCGTTAACGTCATCGTTAGATCGTGACGCAGAGGTCTATTTTTACAGAAGCGATTTGCCTCCACTCCAAAAAAAAAAAAAAAAAAAAAAAGAATGGTATCGTGTAAAGAGCCGATATACCCGGCGATCGTCATGTAATTTACATCGCATTCCCGTCACATTCGCGATGCTAAAATACAAAATTTAATGATATTAATGTCCGGAGATCGATTTTCACAACCTCTTGGTGATCATTGCACAATCTCCAAATGCTGCGACAACAAAGTGGGACGCCTTTCTCTCGCCTTCTTTGTGACATAAATTAAATATTGAGTGACCGATGACGTTTGGCATATAAAAATAATTGAATCGATTCGATATTTTACAAATGCGGAATATTACCGATGAATATTTTAACACGTAGGGAACGACGACATGGGGTTGTGCGCGGCACAAAGTTGCAACGAACGCGCATTAGCGGATTTCAATCGGTACCTAAAAGTCGAAAAGTTGGAATGTCGCCACTTTGGGATCGGGAAGTCCGATTCGAGACAATCACGGAGACAATCTCCCGCGCGACCCTCGCTCTAGCGATTTCATAAGTGCAATGCGGATAACGACGTTATTATTATTCTACCCTGCTTCTTATCGAGTAGGTCATCATCGTCATCGTCATCGTTCTGCCTCTCTCGACGAGCTCGGAGCGCGTGTTCCATTCATGTCACTCTCCCGCACTCTCCGTCTCGTTTCGCCCCCGTCGCGCCGGCCGCGGCGATATTACGCACCGGGAATCTCGACCGCGCCGCTTCAATTTCCATTGAATCGAATTTCTTTCACAACGAGAGCCCGCGTGCACACACGCGCTCGCGCGACGGCCGAGCGACAAAACGCGATTATCCCCATTATCCGCCGTACAACAAGCCGGAGCGTATGCCGCGTGTGTATACCGTGACGTTTACCGATAGCAGTTGTTTCAATTATCATTCCCGTTCCTTGGCCTCGCGCGATGACGGCATTCCCGCTTCGAGACCGCGCACCAAGATGGAATGCGAGATTCTTGCCGCGCCACGGTGCACCACGGTGCATATACGCGTGCTAATGAAATACGCGATGCAAACAGGCGAACCCGATGCAACAATCGCGTCTCGATTTACCGTTATGAATACTCATCGGGATAAATAGCGCCGCGCGCCGCGTATGGGATTTCTCACAACCGCTAGTTAAAATTTCAATGAGACGCTCTTTCGAATCGGCGCTTTCTCTCGCCGGGAATTTTACGGGTAACGTCGTTTGCAACGTCGTTTTCAATTTTCAAATTGCCTCTCGGCGATTAAGCTTCCCCTCCCCCTCGCGAGTGGGACACGCTCCGTTAGAATTATAAGCGATGAGATTTTCTTCGCATAAACGCGGCGCGGAATTGACGCGCGCGCGCGCGCGGGCCAAGGTATCGAGCATTAAGGTTCTCGTATTCGCGATAATCCAAAGGAGATCGAAGGCCCAACAGTGCAGACGTGACACGTGAGGACGGCGATTCATCTTGGGCGGGCAATGACGTTCTTTCCTGCCGCGCTAATCCGCGCGGCCAACGCGCGCGAAGCCGATCGTCTTATGCAAGCCGCGATAGTCGACTTATACCTTGACCCGCTTCCAGGAGGACTTAAACCAAACACCCGGTATATACGTGCGTCACGAGCTTAAGCTCAATGGGCGTTTTGCACTTTCACGAGAGAGAGAGACACCGTTTCGCAACGGTGACATTTCCGTTGGGCCAAACACAAATACCAATTAAACGTTTTGCCTACGAGACACGCGGCGACTATCGCGAAACCGCCGGCGATTCCAATGTCGTTCCGATTAAATTTATGGCACGGCTTAGTCTTCGAGACACTCGTAAATTCCAGAGATTATCCCGCCGACCGATGACGGTGTTTAATTGCGGCGCGTAAAATACGCGTATAAACGCGGCAAAGACAAATTCAGCTGAAACCTCGAAATATAAACGTGAAATTATTGTCAATTTGTGTGTACATTGTTATGGTTCGACATTTTAGCACGAAACAAATAAAACGTAATGTTTATGGGACGCCTTTAAAATTCCGCGGAATTGCCAATAATTAACGTATGATTGCGACAGTAGTACCACGCGGTGAAATATAAGTGAGAGAAAAATCATGGAAGAAACTATAAAAATTGGACGTTACGTGAAACGTGGCTATTATTGCCTGTCTCGCTTTATTCTCCTTTTTCTCGACATCGTCTCGCAGAAAAAAAAAAATAAATAAAATAAAATAAAAAATCAACCAGTTCCGTACAACATTCGTCTATCGGTCCGCTCAACGGGCAGAGACACACTTTTCTCGGCTCTTAATTGCCACGCGTGATTACAATTTTTGTCGTGCGTCTGCCTACGCGCGTCGATCTCGGTTCGGAACACCGGGGCTCGTACGTCTCCCCGACAGTGAAATGGAAACAGGGCCGTAGGTGTCTGGTTTCCACTTCAGCGACACAAACCTCATTAATCTCCCGTCCCACCATTTGCAGGCCGCGCCGTCACCCTGTCGCCGTCCGGACGACAAATGCACCTCGTGCCGCGGCCCCGGGGCCACTCGTCGTTGTCTTTGTCGTCGTCATCGTCATCGTCATCGTCGTTGTCCTAGTCGTACGCAGCCCTCCGCCTCTCACCGCGATGCGTAAAAGGCACGATCTCGCGAGACAAAACCTCTCCTCTCCTCTCCTCTCCTCCTTTCCGTCTCATCGTGTCGCGTGTCGTCGCGGGTCGTGCCGACAACGCGATAGAAATAGGTACCCACGACGTCCGTAAAACGATGTAAGTGTCATTCTCATCGCCTTCCTCCCTTCTCTTTCTCGATCCGACGTTCCTTCCGTTGTCGCAACCGCATCTACACCGCGCGGCGACGGCGACATTCGGCATTAGGACGGCTCGTCCGCGATAGTTTTATTCACGAATGCGGCTTGAATATCACAAGTTCTCTCTCTCTCTCTCTCTCTCTCTCTCTCTCTCGTCGTCTTCCGTCTCACGCTATACCGTTATACGAATAGCGAATCCACACACTCTATCTTTCCACCGGGCTTTTTCCACTGTTATTCGCCATGTCTTATAATACCGTACTTTCCGGGGAGACAAGTACTTTCCGTAACAGAGAGCGCGTTTCAATGAATACGACAAACGCAATTACAGATAAGCAGGGGAAATTTAGCGCTCTAGAGAAATTTAGTACTCTGTAACGTCGCGTACATAAAGTATTAAAGATATTACATAAAAATAATAATATCCGCAACGCGCGGAAAATCGCGACCGAGGGACGAAATTTATTAAGCGTAAATATTAATAAGTGTTTAAATACGCAATAAATGTCTCGGACATAAGCGCGACAAAAAGATATTACAAATACTCTTGTAATATTTTTATGGCTCTACGATATAATAAATTATTATTCGCGTCGTTTTCATCGATTATATTGGATAACTGATAAAAAAATAAAATACCGCGCGAAAAGCACTCGTTCTGGATTTTAACGGTCGCGCTTCCTGCTTTCTTCGCGGCCTTGTTTTACGGGAACGAGATAGGATAATTATCTCCCGATGATTGGAAAATTATTCATTCCGCCGCGGTGTATGATGCTCGCCGTGAGCAGAGCCGGCTAATTCTTGGCGCCACGACGCAGTCGTTATTACTTTTCAGCGGTAACGGCCAATAACGGCAGCGCCGTGGCGCCAAGCGTTGACGTTATTTCGCAGTACAGAGTGTTCAGGAAATAGAAATGTTCAGGAACGGTCTCGTGTCGTCGAAAAAGATTGTAATCCATGCCTGCTCGAACAGTAAGGGCACCATTCCCTTCGGAAACGTCGGTGATTTTTATTAATTTTCGATGACCGACATAAATGAAATCGGAAATCAGTGGTCCCGGGATAATTGCGCCGGGATTTATGCCCGCCGATAAAAGGCCAAACGATAACGGGCAGTACGCACGCGTTAAATCGCTGCCATACATTTTATTACGTATAGACAGTTGGCATAATATTCGTAAAGGCACCCTTCCCGCGTTTCACTTTTTCATTCAGCGCCACGTGGTACCGTTTTCACGGATGGCTCCCCCGAATTTGCATTTATCGCGTGTCACGGAAGTCACGCATCGTTAATACGCGTACGCACTTGTCGTGCTTTCTGCCACTCTCTCTCTTTCTCTCTCTCTCTCTCTCTCTCTCTCTCTCTCTCTCTCTCTCTCCCTCGCGCCGGTGCTCCACTCGCGATAAGGGCCCGATATATTTATTATCAGCGGAGGAGTATCGAGGCGAATCGTCGACCGAAAGGGCGAAGCGTCAACATAAATTTAGCGGCATGCGAGGAAAAAAAGGGAGAAAAAACTGAAGAGAAGAGGAAAGAGAGAAAGAGAAGAAAGAGGAGGATACTGTTCTTCCTTCTCGAGGAAGAGAGGCCATCCACCTACCTCGCGGCGAACACGCGAAGTCATTTATTTTTCGCGGTCACTCCCGCCCTCCCACAGTCCCTTACGTCACCTTCCGGTCCGCCGGATAAACCGACGATCTACAGAGAAGAAGGTTAATCCCGCTATAACAAATAAATTACCAGACGGGGCGGACGTTATTGCGGCCTGCATACGTATCGTTTGAAAATTGCAGCGCCCGAAGTTTTCCGGTCACGACGCCGACGATGACGTGACTTCGACTTCGCTCGTTAATTACGGTTGCCGTTTCGTCCCGCATATTTCTTATGCAGATGCGCGCGTAAGATTCGGTCGAGCGGACTCGCGCGATTAGCGCGGCTCATCTCTAATGGGATCGTGAATCGTTAGAACCGATCATCAAACGTCAATAAAGAGATGCAGTTCGTTAGACTTCGCCGCACGATATCGGACTCGGTTATCGACCATCCAGACCGTATTCTGAAGATATACTTTTCTTTTAATTCATATGAAAAGACGCAAAGACTAAAATATTTTAGTTGGATCATTTTAATTAGTGATTTTTTTTTTGTTGAAATTATTTTTCGTGAGCGAAAAATAAGAAATCTAGTTTTATATATTTATATATACAGTTTTATATATACAGAAAATAGTTTGTCAATACACGTTAAAAGCCATATGTAAAGAATAGACAGGCGATTAACATTTTATATGTAATCGCCAAAGAAATTGGACATAAATTGATAGCACAACCCCTTCTCTATTGTCCTCGGTACTGCGCTATCTCTTGTTAACGTCATCACCGAATTAATAAGTTCCGATTTCAGGAGGTATCGTGGCGCCAGAGAGCAGATACAGCGGTCAAAGGCAGATAGTGTTAGTGCCAGGGCGTGCTAGGTGGAGCTAAGCGCCGCCAATGTAGCCGAGTCCGCGAGACGAGCTAATAAATTAAGTGTTTGAGTGGCGTCCTAATGATGAAATCACGAGAAACATAACAACATCCTCCAAGGGGGTCCCTCCTTCTCGACTCGTAAGTGACAATGATTTGCCTCGTGACTCGTTTCTTCGCGATCCATCCAGCGCGCATTCTCCGGGGCATGTTGATTGTGACTCGCCTTATCGAATAAATTGTGACAAGTGAACGTCAGAATTTTCTAGCGAATACCGAATCATCCGCGAACAACAAAGTTTGATTTCAACGATGAGTCAAGCGCGCGATTTCATTATCACGAGACGTACGTCGATCATCCGCGCTCGATCTAGAAACGGAGGTATTAAGTGCACGAAATCCCAATTTGCGCGATCACGACGTATACACTATCGCACATTCATATTGTACACAGCCATGCGTAAATGACAATAACGGGTGCCACATGTAAACCACTTTTACATGTAATAAATTTTACAATGCGTAATCGTAATTTTTAATTTTTAATGGCCACGCTTTCTCCTCTCCTTTCGCTTATCTCTTTTCCACCTTTAAAGGAAATCTCCCAGTTTCATGGCAACGAAGAAGCTCTACTTACAATTATTCCCCGCACGTTAAGGCGCCGCTGTATCGAGCGAGTATAAATCGTTCCCCCGATATGGAAAGAAGCCCTCCCGATAGTCGAATTTAAATTTAATGGCTTAATAGAGCCGGAACGATCGCGGAATCGATTCGTCTTGCATCACGATCTCGGGGCTGATTGTCTGCGAGCATCCTTGCATCCTTCGAAAGTTCATCGATCGCCGGTATTCGCGAACCCGCGCGATACAGCGTGTTGGTTGTGTGTTGCGGCGCTCGCGTTTCAGCGCTGAAATTAGCGAGGCGTGCTGTGGGACGTCTTTCTGATCTTTGATATCTCGGGCTCGTTCCCCCCCGTTCGGCGAACAGGCCCGAATAGGTGCGCTCTCGCATCAACGGGCGTCGCGTCGTCGCGCGAAAGTTACGACGACTGGAAGGAAAACGGCATTTCGATATTGATACAGAGCGTCGGCGAGAGGAGGCTTGTATCCAATGGGAATGGCATGTCTCGCATGTTACGTACGTTGCCAAGGCGAGCCGTGCCCAAATCCTTTTCGTTCCCCGCTAACCAAAGTCACGACTGTTAACCACGCATACCTGTGCAGTAACCTGCCGTTCCTCCGTTGTGCTAGATATTTTTATATCTACACGACATTATACCTAATAATCAAGCAAATTTGTTCATTTATTACTTGAGTGAATATTAAGTTGAATGGTATCGTGGAGAGAATAGTTTTACTGAAGTGTTTAAAATTTTGAGATATAGCTCTGAAAATAATTTTGTTATCGGAGTAATTATTTTGAATATTCACTGTGATTAAAAAATTTTGACAATATTATCATTAAACTTTTACGTAATAATTTTGATGACCCAAATTAAATTTATTTTCAGATCTGATTAAATTTTTAGATACTTCAGTAAAATCGTTCTTTCTGTGTAATTATATAATAATTATAACAACGTCCTTTCTTAAAATTGTTATTAAAAATAATTAAAGATTACCGTCAATTAGGGGTCAATAATGATCTCTGAAAGAATAATTCTACTAAATTCTATCAACTTGTTAACAATGTTGTCTAATTTTGTCGGATTTTATGGTAGATTCCTCAAATGTATAAAAATTAAACCAAACAATTGCGTTCATTCTATTTCGAAAAGCCAACATTAAATACCTCGTGTTTGTTACTTTTTATTATAGCACGGCTTAATAACCAATTTTCGTCAAGCGCAACGTTCCATGCGCATATATCCGATTTGATAACAAAGTGCGGTTTAATCACTCAAAAATGTAGTTATTCACCGTTCGGATCTGCTCGTAAAAATATCTGTGTGTCTATAAACGAATTCGTGTCGCGACGCGCAGATCAAACGGATGGGGCTGTCGTTATCGATGCAACCAGAACGCATTCACGCTAATTGAAGAGCACGCTTACGCCAGTGGGACGCATACGTTCCGCTATAAATAGCCGTTTTGCCACGAGTTTTGCACGTAATGCGTGCAGGCACGCGTGTCGCGATTGACCGTACCGCGCGGACACGTATGTGAAAGCGTAAATATACGTTACGCGGATGCACGTTAAAGGAGCGGTGGCACGATGACGTCAGTGGCAGCGGATTGACGTCGTGCAATTGGAACTCGTCGATGCTAATGGGCCCGGTCAAAGGCAAAGCGGCGACAACAGTGGCGGATTGCTTTGTCGAATCAGGTCATAAAAATATTCGCGTATCCATTTGTAGCCGCTCCGAGATAAGTAACGATCTGGATGAGGAAAGTGGCGATAACGCGTTCTCCATGTATATCTGAAGAGACTCGAGTACTAATTTGAGTACTAATTAGTAATTATTTTTCCCGAAGTAGATTGATGTGTCGCAGTTTGAAAGATGATTATCTGTTTCTTTATTTTAAATATTGAATTTCCTTGCCGATGCATTACCAGATTCTCTTTCTTACTTCCATTTTCGTCAATGTAGATTAGCTTTGATCTCGGCTCAATTTAGATCTTTATTTTTTTCTTAATTTATAGAACTGTATAAAGATAGAAAATGAATTTAACCGAGATCAAAGTTGATCTCTACATTGGTAGAAATGGGGGTTGGATGGTTGGTGGGAATTTGGTTATTTATTTGCGACGAGTACAATTGCGATGAGCGCACAAGCGTATCCTTACTTGGCTCCTAATGTTGTAACTTAGAAAAATCGACCTAGATCACATTTATACGCGGAAATGTGATACGATTAATTTCGATAGATGACAATACCCGAAATACCGCATCTCGCGGCGATTTTCGATAGAATCAGCCGACAAAGAGTCGAGTTAATCGTCGGCGAGCGCGCCACGGGAGTATGGCGTACGGTCGATTGGTTTTCCAGCGGGCAACGAGTAAATATTTTAAAAAGTGGGTTGTGCTCGGTAATTTGCGGCGTGGACGAGGCGCACACGTACGCGCACACGTACACGTGGAACCCGCGTTTTTCCGCCAGTATTTACCGTGTACGTGTACACGCGGCGCGCACTCGTGTTTCGTCCACGTGGAGGGTGGTAGATCGATTGTCCTTGCCTCTCAAGGCTGCTGTACCCGGGAGGGTGGGTTGGAATAGAATTTATAGCATACGCCGCTGGCATATTAATAGAACCGACAACAACACGGCGACACGTCTAGCGGCGGAGCCGCTGCCAATCCAATTTACACGACGCGACGTGCCGGTACGCGAATGACGAAAATAAGAGTCGCATGACGACGACGACGACGACGACGACGACGACGACGACGACGACGACGACGACGACGACGACGACGAGGACGAGGACAAGGACGAGGACGTGCCTCGCCGTCGATCGTCCGTCGGAAACACGGATCGTTCCGTCGCGTTTCCGCGCGGCTCTATACGTTACATCGATTTAATTTCCATCATCGAGAAACGAGCAGGGGGAAAGGAGGAAGACGAGAGAGAGGAACGGGGAGAAGTTGGTAACGCGCGACATCGCATATCTATCCGGATGTGTATCGCACGCGCGGATGTTGAACACGCGCGAGGAATTTGCTCGTTATCGGCGCGACGAGCGCGTGTAATGGTTCGCACGCAGCACACACGCTCTGTGTATGTGTGTGTGTGTGTGTGTGTGTGTGTGTGTTCTCGGAGCCGCGAGGCCGGTGCGTGTAATTAAAATCTTAATCGCGCATCACGCACACAGTCTCTCGTGGTGGTCACACGTGGCGGCACATCCTCACGATCATCGACTAGAAAACAGTATGACCGATGACGTCACGCGTGGCACACAACCGGGGGCCGACAGCGCGAGATTCCCATGGGTAGCACGACGAAGCCCGGGCTCTCCGCGATTAACGTAATCGCGCGCGCCTCATGGTCTCATGGTCAAAGCCATCGGGCCGCGCCGCGGCCGCTTCTCTCTTCCGTTCCGAGCGCGCCTCTGAACGGAAAGTTCCGCGGGCGGGAACTCAAAACGGAGAGGTGTCGTGAGGACGCGCGCGTCCCGGCGCGGTTGTCGACGAGGAAATATTAGACAACCGGCCCGGGCGAGAGCTCGGTGATACTGTACCAGGATTTTCTTTACAGTATGCCTGCTCGCGAGATAAGAGCGAGCGTAAATATCTCAAGCGTTTCTCGCGAGAGGTGACAAGCTAGGAGATCAGTACTCAGGGGACTCTATAATGGGACTAACCTGTGGGATGGGAGTGGGAGGGGGGGAAGGGAGGGGGAGCGAGCAGGGTTGTACTGTGCTATGAATTTTCGTACAGTAGTGCAGTATGAGCGCGATTTATGTGCGCGCGACGAGTAGCAGGGAGCTGCTACGTACTATCATCGCGTCCGGCTCGTATGCGTGTATTTGTACGTGCTAGTCTCGTCTCTCTGCTACTACGACGTATACATCACGTCGAGGTCCGCGACAAAAAAACAAGAGAGTGCGGGAGGAGATTACTATGCGGGGACTATAAATCGCGCGCCCGATGCGACGTGCCCGCGCGCTCGCGAGCGTTTCATACGTCCGTCGGGATGCCCGTCACTGTGAGCCCGTCGATGGATATTTCGCGTGAATTCGCTTTTGGAAATTTTGGAGTTAATTCGGGCGCGCGCGCATGCGGCAAAAAGTTGGATGGAACTGTTTGTAATCGGGTTAAATATCGTCCGTATTTCCGTTCTCGCTACGGATACAGTTTCCAGATCAAAAAGGAGATTCGATAATTCGATAAATTTAACAAAAACTGACGACATTCGCGAGCCATATTCGCGAGCCATTTTTCACGCAGCTCTCCGACGTGGCTGATCGTATGAGGCAATAATTAGTAGCGCGGTCCGCCAAATGCAATTACTTTGCGGCGGTGGAACTGGCGGGAAATCGCATTTAATAGTCGCGAGGAAATAAAGAAAACCCTCCCATCCCGCGGAGAATCATTTTCGTGCATTATGGCGTACCATGACGCATTATGATGCATTATTATGCATCATGACGCATTAGGATGCGCGCTATTGCGCGCTGGTAGCGCGCTTTGTACGGTGCGGCGATGTCGGCCGGTAATGCTATAAGTCTTTCATAAATAATATACGGGGTGCTGCAAAAGTATCGTTTTACCGTGACGGTATCCTGTATCTAACACGCGCTTGCTACGACGATTTTGTTACGATATTTATAATTAATTTTATGTACGATTTATCTTGTATTTGTACCCTGGGAAATATTTAAATATAGTTTGGTCGATAAAACAAGTTAAGGGAAATTGGATCTTTCAGTCACGAGAAATCATCATTAAGTCAACGCACGTGCGTTTCTTAGAGTACTACAACTCGCTAATCGATTTGTCGATTTAATAACTATTCGAAACTATCAAGAAACTTTAGTTTCCAAGAAATGTTAAATAAAAAAAATTTGCGCAAAATTTGAATTTTGCGAGTAATGCTTGGAATAATGGAATGATATTAAAATGCCTTACGGCTATAAAGTTACGCAAAAAAAGATTAGTGTCGGAATGCCATATAATGCGACAAAAATCTAAGATAATTATTTTTGTTTGACTACAGCGCACTTCAGACCGCATCAAGGCCCCTGATAATTACGCAAATTACGTCTGATAATCTCGGGAGTTAAACGCGAGGTGACGAAATCCAAACGCATACTACTACGCACGAATATATACTTAATCTCAACAATATCGCGAGATGACGATAACGTCGGAGATGCGAAAAGACACAAGCTCGTCAGAGAGAACGAATGAGAGAAAGAGAGAGAGAGAGAGAAAGAGAGAGAAAAAGAAAAAAAAACAGCATCCTTTCTTTACTCCGACGCGATGCATCGTTGCACGATGCTTACCCATGCATATATACAGGAAAAGAAGAACAAGATCGGGCATACAAGGTGACTCGGAAAGAAGGGAAGTCGGTGCGCCCACCCTCCGGAAACGACTCCGGTCTAAAGCCTGATGTTAGTGCAGACTTGCGTGCCGTCTCGAGCAGCATGGTACCGGCTGCATCAAACTGCACATTATTCTTCGCTACTATGTTACGCGGTGTTGCAGGGAAAATCTCCCTAGATACGCTGCTGATGCGGCAAGAAATTATTTCCTTTCTCTTTCACTTTATGGCCTTTATAATGCCGCTCGATAATTTGAATAACATGGCCTCTCCGCGATCTGAATTGATTATCGCGACGCAAAAGTTAAATACATTCCGAATAAGTCTGTCGAGAAATCTGTTACATTATTACAACAGCAAAGTGTATTATTAATTTGGTATTTCGCAATTAATATTCTTCTTGTGATACACATACATATATAATATAGTTATTACTATCATATCGATGACAAAGAGCTATAAAATTATTTCCTTGCATCCGCAACTCAGATTCTGACACTTTTATTTACTCAATTGCTTAAAAATGCATTCAGGATCGTGGCGATGCAGCATTCGTGCGCCAAGTCAATGCACTGCATATGCATCAAGTTTCGCATATACGACACTATTAATTAATAAATCTGCCAACCAAGGAGCAACAAGAAACGAGAAAGCTCGTTTGCTCCGCGAGTATCCATTTACTTCTGTTCTTTCTTCTCTCTCTCTGTCTCTTTCCATCTCGTTCTCCATTTTTTTTTTTACTTATGCAACGTGATTAACTTGTCAAAACTTGTAACGATCGCAGTATCGGTGATAATATTAAAAATTAAATATCCGTCGCTAATTGCGGCCAATTAGTAATCGATTTGCGGGGTTTCTCTTGTTGTACAAAAGTATCCGCTTAAGGCGCTTTTTTAATTAATCATTAATTATCGACTGATAATTTTAATCGAGAAGCGTACTCTTAATTGACATCGCGTTTCCTTCTCTCGCGTTATATTTTGGATATAATGATGAAAAAGGAGGAAAGAATCATAGATCGCGATCGGTCGTTTAAAGTAGCTCCAAGATTATCATTATCTAAATCCATTATCTAATATCAGCAAATTACGAATTGCGTGTTCGTTCGACGGTTAATTATTAATTCACCCCTAACTATTCGGTAATCGTTATGGGCATTATATTATGGTATTAACGGGAACGCATTTCTGTCCGTCTGTCTGTCTACGCTCGTCGTCTAAAATCGTCACGGTAGTCCAGTCACCATGTCACGTCACGGGGCCCTACGCGGGCCGTCACGGTCCCGGGACCACGTGGGTCGTTATATTAATTTAGGGCTAGTGCTCATTAAAACCTAACGATAGCGCTCGTTATGCCCATCCGATAACGGCACAGCGGCACCGATCATTATTCGCCGATTATATCGTGCAGCGTTTTGTTTCGCCTTCGTTACCGAACCCCGAAGCAGGACGAAAAGGAATTCATCGTCTTGCCATCTTCCTCTCCCCCCCTCCCTCTCTCTCTCTCCTTCCGTCTCTCCACTTCGTTTTTTTGACGATGACTTTTTAGTGCTCAGCATGCGTGGCTCTAATTACCACTGTGTGAAATCGTACCCGAACACGACGTCGGCTTTTTCCCCTTCGGCCTTTGCGCTGCAAACGATTAATCCGAATGCGAAGAGATCCTTCTAGAAATTATATTCGCGGTTGAGAAATAAAGGAAGTGTTACGTTTTCACAACATCGTTTTCAAACATTTTTATCATCGGAATTAATATGATACGTGATCAAATCTAGGCAGAATTTGCTTGATCTAGATTTTTGTTTAAAAAAAAAAAAAAAATCGTCGATAACAGTTAACG
The DNA here is from genome assembly GCF_055798465.1 of Pogonomyrmex barbatus. Taxonomy (NCBI): domain Eukaryota; kingdom Metazoa; phylum Arthropoda; class Insecta; order Hymenoptera; family Formicidae; genus Pogonomyrmex; species Pogonomyrmex barbatus. Next base: position 2,020,144 of record NW_028297107.1, read on the forward strand.
CGAAATCTTCAATTTAGCGATCAAAGGCTATAGTAGTGATTTCGAAATTCTCGATTTTCAGAAGCAGTCGCTACGCGGAGGTGTTCATCGCGCGCGCACCGGCGCCGGCTACGTCCTTCACCCTTTCCGTCCCAGCTTCATCCTGCATTCTGCTAGGATTAAGGTCCGCATTCCCGGGTTTAATAAGTGTCGCTTGAATGACGTGAATTAGTTCAATATGTCTGAGGTCCCTGAAGTAGCAACAATTCAGGGCCGCTGCATCGTGTAATTAAAATTACTCCGCGCGTCATACTTTACGCTAAGGAGACGTAGGGCGTACGAAAGGGAGGAGGGGGGGGGGTAGAGAGAATGGGAATGTTATAGTAATTCAAGGACTGGCAGGAGCCTCGATACCGCATTTTTCAAAATCGAACGGAAAATATTTTACCGAGAAATATTTTATATAAACAAAAAGTAGAAGTAAATTGCGCAAATATTCTGAAAAAGGATCCAACCAAACTTGTGTATATGAAGTTTATTTATTTCATGTTTATTTATATCCTGTTTGTGTTAATTAATCATTATATAATATATCGAGCGTCGACCGTAACGAGACAGGTTTTGGAGACACTTCAGATAAGACAATAAAAAAAAAATGTAAAACGACGATCAACATGGTGTAATATATCGCGGAGTCTCAAATACAGTTAGTATTTTTAGCTAATTAGTGGATCCGGTAAAGTGAAAATAAGCGCATATATCTGGCATTCTCTAACAGGTAGGAGAGACTCGAGCAGCACTCGGTCTCTCAGAGAGAGTGGGCCCATCTTCAGAGAAGTACCGGGGCATACAACTGACTGTGTGAGCTTCTCTTTCACCGCGTCCTTTGGCGGACGCCATCCCAACCCCTTTCAACCCTTGAGGAGAGCGGCGCTCTTAAGGGATGGCCTACTTTCGCCGTCGATACGCCTGCGATTGCATTTCCCGAAGCCACTCGAAGACGACACGCGGCATGTATCGAGAACGATTATATTTAATGTAAAGCGATCAAAAGATATCGCGATAGAACAGAGAGATTACGTTACGATAAAAAGACGACATGAAACTCAAAAGATATCGTAGTTTAAGATTTCTTTTGACACTGTAGTCAAATAAAGAAACATGGAAATGGCAAATATTTTTGTTTAATTCCAAATACATTAGCGGCATTCATTTTGGCATTCCGACACTGACGATACTTGCAAAATTATTTAATTATTCTATTTTCCGAAATCGTCGTTAAATATTGATAATGACTCACAATTGAAGAGCTGCACGCTGCGCCGCAACGCTCGAGCTGAAAAAAAAATCAAGATTAATAAAAAATATCACTGTTTTCTACTTCTAATTATTATTTGTTACAGGAAACGATTATCAAAAAAAAAAAAGAAAAAAAAAAGAAAAAAAAACAGAAATCTTTAGGAGTGAGATAGATAAAGCGCGGATCGCATGACTTATTCGCCAAGCGAAAAAAAGAACTCGTGCGCTGGAAATCTACTGATCATGGAAATAAGACGCAGTTAATCGCAGCAAACGGGGGTCAACGAACCTCGAAATTGGATTCGAGGCAAGCGCGAATTCGTATCTTTTTTACTGATGCAGAACGGAAGCGAGACGAGAAGGAGCGAGACGACGTGTTCACGTGTCCACGCAAAATTCCTTACGGATGGAATTTGACGACCATTGACACTCGCGCTGATATGTCGCGCGAAAGAAGGAGGTTTTTTTGCACGATCAATCCCTCCCCCCTACCATCCTGCCAACGTCTGCAGACCGACGTATTCGACATTGGCGTACAACGACCGTGATCGTTGGCGCGTGGCGGTGCTAATGAACTTCGGCAGCATATTACCCAAAAGCACGTGGTAATTTCGCATGCGTGCGTGAAGGTTCGCGCGGTAATTCCGGAAGACAAATAAACGAACTTCGAGTTTGAATTGAATAAATCATCATTACAAAGCAGCGGCCGCAGTCCTTTAAGTCTCACATTATGAAAAAATCACTTCTAAACGCCATTTAACATCTTTCTAATAGGATTTTTTTTATTTTAATTTGACGTCCAAGCTAAAAATATGACGCGTCAATACTGAAAATTGGAAACGACTGAATGGCTCAGTTAAAATTCTTGAGCGAAGGACAGCGTTATAACAGTATTATTAATTAAATTCCGCGCGTTCGTGACGAAACCGCCAGATGCGTTCCCTTCAATCGATAAGCAGTAAATTAAGCATGGTCTAAATGCAACGTCTATATCATCAATATCTATATCACGTTACAGAAAACACACTGAGATCTTTGTCGCATCATCCAAAAGCTGCGTTACATGTTAGCAAGTACTGCTGAGTAGATCTTAATAATTAAAGTACCGTTTCGTGGATTATCCAATTATTCAATTATAATAATTCGGAATAATAGACAAAAGAATTACACACCTAAGAAATTTATAACTATATAATCATCATTTCCATCATATATCGACATTCCATGTTCACTTTTCATATAAAATTTATTTCCGTAAGCTTCGACTAATTTCATCATTTTGGTAAATATCTATGAAAATTGCTCGTAATAAAAGCAATGAGCTTATAGAAATTTCCAAAATTGTAATTTATTATTAAAATAGTCACTCTCCTCTCCCCTTCCTCTCCATGAAAATACGACTTTAATCACCAGAGAATCTATGTCATCATATTTCTCCGTAATGGTCAAACGCGATCGATATCTGTGAGTGGAGACATCAGACGATAAAATATCGCGTAAGACCGCAATTTCAGGCGATATTTGTATATGCGGATATTCCGGGATTCTTACATCATATTTCGGTTGCATCGCCGGCGGAGAGACGTGACTCTCCTCAAAATCCTTTCGTAATCGAACGGGAATCCAAGAAGAGGACTCGAACAGTCGGTACGTACCGGTGGGGAATAACAATGAAGAGGGACAATAGTAATGGAATTATCTTACGGGTAGTCGTTCTCCCGTTGGCAGTACAATCGCCATCGAGACCGAATCTCTCGAGTACGCCCTCCCTCACCCCCTGTCTGTCTTTCTTTCTCTTTCTCTTTCCCTTTTAGGACCGGTCTGGCCCGGGCTCGTCGTTCATCTGATGGCGCGTGGCTATGTAGGTGCTAATGAACTCTCCGTGAGTCATGTTTTAAAAAAGACAAAGACAAAGACAAAGACAGAGAGAGAGAGAGAGAGAGAGAGAGGGGGGGGGAGGGGGGACACGAGCGGCGCGAGCCGCGGAAACGCGAGAATCCCGAAAGCCGAAGTGCCAAGTTCGCAAATTAGCGGCGTTCTCCGCGGCGCGCTCGTGTCTTTTCAAATTCCTTTGTCTTTTCTTACCTTTTTCTCTTTAACGGAATCCGCGGGCGCAGCAAGAAATTCTTCTTGCGCTCCGTGCGTTAATGCCTTTCAAGCGAAAATAGAAGAACTCCACCGAGTTCGCTAAAGTTTGCGAAAATCGTACTTATGAGCTAGATTGTTTACAGTTTCATCACGACTTCTTCAGACGGGAGATATCCGACTTCTCTTGCGATGTAGATATTGTAGATTTTGGGAATAGTATTATTCGTTTAAATGGCGAACTTTGTAAACAAACCGCGATAACTTGGTTTGATGCAATCAAAATAGCGGAACTGGAAGATCAACGCAATTATCGAGCGTCGAAAGAGAGAGAGAGAGAGAGAGAGAGAGCTCGATAATTCCCGCAAACAAAATTATGTCACAGAAATGCTTGCATTTTTAAACTTAAACGACCGCGTTCCTCAAATGGCTGTTCGATCGACCGAAGCGGAAGAATCGATCGTGAAACATTAAAATGCCGATATATCGAAGATCGACGCGCGGGAAAAAGAGAAGATGTCGGGTGAAAGAATGCGAAATAACGGAGGGGACGACCGCGCGAATATATTGAAATGAAAAAAAAATCACTCGATCGACTCGAATTAAAGAGAATCCCTCGGTCGAACATCGATCTCACTTTGGTTACCACCCGTGGGCAGCCGATAGTAATTAATCAGTCCGCGCGGTGCACACCGATAATTAGAGGTACCGATCGACGGGCAATTAATACGCCTCTTAACCGCGATCGGCGATCGATCATGGAAATGTTATTCCCGCGGGAGGGTAGAGAGGCGGAAGGGTTGAAAACTCGCGGGTTATAGTGACAGCGGATTAACATGGGCATTAAGGACATGGGAATTCGGGGAAGTAGCTTCTAATGTCGGGCACGGGTAAAGCGAGCGAACGGGCGGGCAATTTTCCGTTAAAAATTTAGACCTTTCAATTTGCTGACAACTCGTAAGTCACGTGACAGTAGTTGAACCTACGCGCAAGTGTTCCCAGGCCGACGCGAAATCGAGCGTAGAGTCGATCTAAAAATAATGTCCACGTGCGATTAATAGGTATACCTTGCCGCGTAATTTTTCCTCTCTCTTTCTCTCTCGTTCGGACATAAGTTTAATCACGGGCATTAATTTTTGACGGGTTCGCTCGTTCCGGGTATCTATCTATCTATCGCGTTTCGCAGAAGTCCATTCGTACAATTAATTTTTAACATTCCGATCGCGGGAACCGCCAGATTCCTTCTCGCGAAGTTTAATTCAGTCACCGTCGAGACGGCTCGTGACGAATAAGAGGGAAAAGGAAGGAAGAAAAAATTCAATTTGTTGCGAGGAATTTTGTGAGTGCACTCGTCGTTTCGCCGATTACAAAAATTTAACAGTCGTAAAATTATAAATATCAAAAGTATCAAGCGCGCGTGCTTGCGTCGGAGCTTAATTCCACTTTAAGTCGAGTGTTACTTCAAAGTCGTTTCCTCGATTTTTTTTTTTTTTTTCACGACTATTTGTGTCATCTCCGTCGGATAGAATAAAAATTCATCGAATATTAAAGTCACCAGGGACGCCTCGTCCTCGAGTCTCTCGACTAGAAGAGCGCCATTGAAATTGACGGCAAAAAGTCTGTCGATCAAACTGTCGAACCCTTTCGAGAGGGACTATTAGCGGCTATATTTTTCCATCGATCGTTCCGAGACTCGTCGGAAGAGCTTCTTACCGGAAATAGAAAGTCGAAAAGATTCTACGCGATCGTGGCTGTCCGACATTGTTTTCTGAAAAAATAACGGAAGCGCAGACATTTCTGGCCGCGTGTACGCGACGAAAGGAAATACCGAACATCTTTATCTCTTTCCTCCTGTATTTCTTCCTCTCGGCGTTCCTCGTTCTTTCCGCCTCTTTTTCTGGGGGGAGGAGGAGGGGGGGCATGCACCTTCCTCTCTCGTGCATAACGCATCCGCTGGATTCTTCGCCTTCGCGAGTTCAAAAACCTTTCTGCGCGTGCGGCTTCTTTACACGGAAATGGCTCCGAATCATCAATCGCAAGAAACGTCAAGTTTCTAACTGGCACGAAAAATTTGGTGGATCGACACTTAACTCGCGATACAAATTCGCGGATGCGTTTCGACGTAATTATATATAAATTATATATATATTTAATGACTCAAAATAACTCGGAATCGCAACATTTTTAATAGCAACACGCATAGAATACTATATATTTTATATATGTTTATATAAATTATAAAAATCTATAATTTGTCGCGAGTTATTTATTACTTTCGTGTTATAAATGTTGCATGATATATGATTATGATACAAAATGGACGTTCGCGATAAGTGCACCTTATACATCAAAATGCGAATAAATCGGATGTATTTTATAAGTCAAAGAATTCTTTTTAGAGCATCTGGAGTAGAACCTGCACACCTGATTCCACAGTAATTCGTTATCTTGACAGTTTAAGGGCGAGAGCTATTTCGATTTCGAGATCGCATCCGTGTACGATATTTTTGCCCAAAAGTCAATCGCGGTACACATAGTTGGAAAGTGCCTTCGATCGAACGTGTCTCACATACGTCAATCAACGTGCTCGAAATGGAAACGATAAACGCAGATTGCGACACTGCAGTTACGTAGTTATTTAACGTTCTAAATTGTTTATCGTACACACATTCGCAAGTGAAACCGTGCTATATATCTATATAAATCGATCTAACATAAATATTTAACGATTTAGCAATCGCCAATCACAACGTAATTTAACGTGGCTGCAATTGTATTGTATAAAATATCGAGCAATCGCTCTCGGGACGAAATTAATGTCGACATTATTCGTGACGTACTCGCGACGGTTTCCGTACTCGGTGAAAGCGTATCGTCTTCGATTGCGAAGAACGGGATTGAACGCTTCGCAAAAATTCACGTTTCATATTCGTCTCTCTCGGCATTTCTCATCGTAACAGTTAAATTACTTGAGTCGCGATGGCGCAACTTTTCAATAAAGACGTCTCTCCCTCCGCGTGTCTCGCGCAATGAATGCTGATCGAGACAAACATCGTCTGTAAGTAGAAAATAAAGAACGGCGGCGGATGGGGAGGGGGGGGAGATGGGAGGTGGAAAGAGGGGAGCGGAAAAGAAAGCCGGGGAGATGTATAACGTCAGAAATGCCGGCTTATTCGAAACCCAGTACACGAACGTACAGCCATCGACTTCTTCATGGAGTATTGAAAACCCGATGGAAAAAGGTGGTCGCGCGCAAAGGGGGGAAACCATAGTGGTTAAACTCAGGCAATGAGAATCCAATGAGGGGACATAAGCCTGCCGTAAACAGATGCCTTTGAAAATACCGGATGCGGGAAACGCACACACAAGAACAAGACGAACGAAATGTGCTAATTATTATGTCGCTCAATGGGAAAATATTTTTTTTTATTTTTCTTTACCCTTCTCTATCTCGTATCGAGAATTATTAAATCCAAATCAAACATCGAAAAACTAAATATCGGAATGTTTCGTTGGGAGCACTCGTGGGGCAGCATTTTTGCGAGCGCGATCGCGATCGCGAATCGGAAATAAGTGAACGACGGAAGAAATAAAGCCGCGGGACGCGCGTCAGCGAACTCCCGACCCATTCCGCACCCGCCCGCGAACGTGTTCCCCGATTTCGCAGACGTATCTCGAGGACCCGGTAGAAAGGATGACCGTAACGGAGAACGAAGGAGAAGGTGGGGGCAAACAGAGGATGGCTGATGGCGGCGTCGGGTGGCTCGAAGCAGTTACCGATACGACGGGCGGAGTACGAGATGAAGAAAGAGGAGGAGTTGCGCGGGTGGACCTGCGAGGGGGGCGGAGAGGGTTAGTTTTTTTCCGTTTTTATCGGAAGGAAAGAGTGGCTCCCCGAGCCTGTAATGGAGTCCAGGCACGTATCCGTCGTGCACACGCCAGCAGAGCCCGCGGCTTTTCCAGTCACCCGACCCACCCTTGGTGTGTCTCACCCTCGCGCTCGAATCCCGCGAATCTCCCTCTCTCCCTCCCTCTCCTTCTCTCTCAGTCACTCCTATTCTGTTCTGTTCTCGCGAATGCCCCCTCTTTCTCCCGCACCTGCAAGTTGACAGACCGACATTGGAACCCCTCGTACACGAACACACCCTTGCGCAGGTTATACGACGAGTAAACGCGCTCGTCGAGGTATCTTATAGAATTTCCAGCGCTCGTCGTGCTCGATCATAATCGCCCTTGTAATCCTGCTGGCGATAGAGAGGAAAAAAGATACGCTGAATGGACAGTATTACACGTACGTCAGTGATATTAATGCTATTCCTGAGTCGACTAAGGACAATTCGAAAATGTGAACGTGACATGGATATAAAAGTAGAGAAAAAAAAAAATCTAAGCGCTAAAATAAAAAGCCTCTCTTTTACTTATAGATAACATTTATCTTTGTCTACCTTGATATTCGTTAAAAATACGCTGTTCTTATTATAAATGCTTTCATAAATAGTGCCCTAGTGCCTCCTTGGCGTATATTTCTTTCCCAAAGAAAAGATAAATTTAAAAGAGAGCATCACCGTCGCCGTCCGACGCGACGCGACGCGACGCGACGCGACGCGACGCGACGCGACGCGGCGTGGCGTGGCGTGGCGTAGCGTGATATTTACAATCTACTTTTATGTCGTGTCTTCGAGAGATTTACCTGAAGATTTTCTCTCGTTTGCGTGCTATTATTACGTTAGAACTAGAAAATTGTCGCTGTCTCGGCAGAGGGAAAGAAGGATCGCCCCGAATTGACCCGACGCGAGAACGGTTCTCGCTCGTCGATCATCTTAATGTTTGCGAACGGACGACCAATCGGCTGCATGAAAACTCGATTTGTTCTAATAAACGACCTACGATAAATTTCTCCCACGGTCCTAACAACGGCCTCTTAATGACTTCATCTCTGACGACATTCTCTAGTCGTTGAGAAAGGAAAAGATCGTCGCGCGCGCGGGAATGAGCGTAGCCTTAATCGGCAGCAAGCTCAATAGATACAAATGGCCTAACGCGGCTTATGGTAAACGCCGTGTGTATCAGAGGATCATTAACCGTGAACAAGGGAAAAGAGTGCCGACTGCGAAAATTTCATGAGATTCCGCTTTTAAAGGCTACAACTTTCGATTTTTGCGCGAGCGTCCCATTCGGGCGAGTATCAATCACTGAAACTTTAATAACTCAATTTCCCAGTCAGACTGATAAATTACGGATCGCGAGCGGCCGAGTCTTCGCGATTTCGTTATAGGACAGCAATTTTCGATCGGCAATCGCGCACCGTCGAAACTTCGATTCACACGGCCGATATTCATTTTTCTTCCTCCGGGCCGCACTTTTTTCTCTGTTTATACCAATCAAACTTGCTATAAACTGTACAAATCTGTCAGCAATATTCGCGCTGGTACGCGGAGTGTAAAGATCCGCTTTTTTATATTTTTTTCCGCTTGTTTCGTTGAATGTTTTCGACGCGCGGGGACCAGCCGGATTCTATCTGGCCGCTTAAAAAAAGAGAGACAGAGAGAGAGAGAGAGAGAGAGAGAGAGAGAGAGAGAGAGAGAGAGAGAGAGAGAGAGAGAGAGAGAGAGAGAGAGACGGAAGGGGAAAGAGGGAAAAAGGTAGAAAAATCGCCCGCACACACGCGCGAAAACGAGAAGCGACCGGAAAAAGAGAGGAAAGTGCGAACGCCGTGCGTCACGGTGAGCTTTTAATACTGCCTGACGAGTGCATGTTTAAAGGCTTATCCGCGCGCGTCATCGACGGATTGTCGCGAAATCGATCGGATACAATAAGCGCCGCATGCGGCGTGATTACGTGAAAATACAGGCGACCGTGCGCGCTCGCGTTTACGACTGTTTCCCGACAATTTTTTCGCGTGGAGCATTGCCGCGACATCGGCGGATTTTATGGACACCGTAAAATCGTATATACGCGCATTTAAGTGCGGAGATATGCCACGATTGATTAAGGAGAATGACATCCGTTCGCCAAGTACGGCAGGTACGTAACGCTCAAAAATTTTATAGCCGCCACGATTTTACACGGTCGCCGATCGTGAGTATTGTTTTACGCGTTCGTCGATTTACGCTGATTTCCGTCGAGCGTGTAAAACGTTCTTTCTGATTTCTATCTATGATTGTTTAATCCATTAAAAAGATTGTCCGAATGCGTATTCGAAAGCAGTTTTAAAGTTGAAAAGAAAATTAAAAGAGAGTTGAAAATAAAAGTTATTACATGTCAAAGAAATCTGATCTATTTAAAACGTTATCTCTATTTGGAGCACATCAGCGTGACGTTCTTCATCAATGTACTCGCGCCGCGAGAGCAAAGTTCACTGAGAAAATGTTATGAGGTCCCAGAATAGGGGCAAGTCGGGGCTGACGATCCTCGTGGTATCAGACACATCGTGAAAACTCGCTTTGTCTTTCTCTCCTTCTTTCATTTCGTTGTTCGCGCGCGACTTTTATTCGCCGGTGGTTGGGAAGAGGGAAACCGGGTGGTTTGTAGGTCGTTAAAAAGGCGATCCTCGGCGCCGGTAGCGTCATCTTGGGCCGACATTAACGTCGGTGAGCCGTGAGGAGTACATAATGTTGCGTTAACTCGGCGCCCGAGGGGAGATGGATGAGCGGTACGCGTCGCAACTTTAATTTTTTCCCCTGGGTCGGCGGGGCTGCTTTCGGGTTGACCCGGCCGCCTGCCCACCCCTCCGCCAGGCAGAAGGGCCAGAAGAACTTTTTAAAACACAAAGTTGGGCGTGGAGGTAGAGGAGGGTGACGGCTCTGAGGATACTGGGGAGGGCTTTCTTTCAGGGGGAGGGGGGGGGATACGAGGGTGCCGAGGGGAGCGAGAGAGGGTGCGGAGGATATACGTGCGCGACATCGTGAAGCTCGTTATAATGCTCCGCGAGCCCACTTCATTTCTTATTGCCGGGAACTGCGGCACGGGACTGCGGAACTTGACGTACGAACTTGCAGAGCAAGCGACGGAGAGAGAGCCTAATGGCCGCTAACGAAAATTGGACAGCGATGAATACTCCAGCCGAGACCGTGAGAAGCGAAACGGGAGGCGAGGCGGAGGGGACGGGGACTCGAGGCAGACTCCGCTCTGGTTTTCAAGTTCAATGATTTTAAGGCGGCACACGAAAGTGTTAATTCGCACGGGGGCGTTTAATCTACTAAAAGCAATGCCCGGCCATATCACGCGGCTCCATTCCCCCGCGTTTTTATTCACGTTCGCGTACGCTTTTCCCGCACAGCGATACGGCCTGGAGGTCATCATTAATTTCGTTAATTGAATTAAAATTGAATTAAAATTAAATTGAGCTGAAAATCAATCAGCGAAATTTCGATCAGCGCCACGTTGGAAGATTATAAATCCCGTTATAACACCCTAAAGTAAAATTAGCGATTTGCATAACTTGGCAAATGGCGCCAGATTACGCGACGAAATCCCCATGGCGCGATGCTCGCGGCAGTGGCCTAACTTTCATCATCAGTCTTCCCTCCATTTTTCGCCCTCCCTATATGAAAGCTCATAGTTTATGAAAAAAAAAAGGAAAAAAAAAAATAAAAGAGTCACGCCTGTTCTTTTGCCAATCAATCATTGTCAATCGATCGATCTATCTACGCTCGAAAATTCTTTCTGATAAAAGTGGCGAACGTGCTTATGCTTTGATAACTTATCTAAGACGATCTGAATCTTTTCTCGCTAAAGTGATTAAATATCCTGTCTTTTCTCTGAAAAAGTAAAGCAATATCACATCAGCGGTTAAATATCAACCGATACTTTTACATACGAGTATAATATAATTTTAATATAAAAATTAGCTTATGCTGATTCTTTAATTCATCTAAAAAAAAAAAAAAAAAAAAAAAGAAAGATTCGATACAATCATTAAATTAAGAGAGTATTGTGTATAAAAAAAACAATATTATAACAAAATAAATTTTTTCTACATATTCGATTCGCTTCTTTCAATGATTGTCATTTTTGCTATTTTAATTTGTTTATACTAAAGAGATTTTTCTACTGCAAATCAGTAAAAATAAAATGAAAAAGAATAATTTTCTTAAACATATATATCTCTAATTATACTCATAGAAATATCTATCGATTGCCATAATCGTCTCTAGCAGATAATATTAGAGACGTTTATAATAATTGACAAATTATACAGCGTAATGTCGGTACATCGCGTGGAGAGGCGACTGGCGGGTAAATGTTCGCGACGCGATTTAATTTCTCTCTCGCGTGTATAAACCGGAAATACGCTCGTCGTCTACGTATAACATCGCCCGAACGGGAGCATCGCCACCGCGTCGCATAAAAGCGGCGCAAGCGGCGATAAAAGCGGTCGGGCGGATCTTTCGCGCGTTGCCAAAACCAACGGCGAAATGCGCGCATAATCATCCGGTTCGATGCACCCGCGTGTCTACACGCGGCAGTTTTGAGCGGGCGGCGCGCGTTATACGGCGCGAATAAAGACGTCTCTTCTGTCCACGATGCACACACGTGATCGGGTTCAAGGTCTCCGAAGAAGATCGAACCGCGCGCACGAAACTCCTATGCGTAGTCGGCGGCCAGGGCCGCCCTATTTGGCGGCAGGGCGGCAGACGGGCCAGGGGAATCGAGGGATGCGAGGGGCCGCAAGGGAGCGGGGGGAGGAGAGGGGGGAGGAGGATACGGGTAGTAGCGATCGTGGAAACGGCCGACGTCAGCCGCGGAGGGACGTCGGAGGAACGGCACGGCACGGTACGCATCTGCGCGCGCAACTTGGCGGGAAACAATAAGGGCCAACAACCGGCAGGAAGCACCACCTTCTTGGCGGGAACGCGGAACGACGGTGGTACTCAACCTTACTGTCCGCGGAAACAACAAAGAGCCGCAAAGTGGTCATCGTCGATGCCCGGAGGCGCTTCCCGGGCATTCGGTTGCGTATAATATGTGATATAAACTGGCGAGCGAAATTTCTCCAATACAAATAACAATAATATCGAAGACTATTATTTTCTTATTAATATCTTTCTTTTCTTCGTGTTGCTAATTATTTTATTTATTTATATCTCCGACACACTTTATTGCTCGAGAAAATTGTATGGATACCCTTCACCAAATTTTTTTGGCTTGTCTAGTAATGTCTTTTACTACTAGGAGTAGACAATTCGGCCGATATCTACTTAGACCGTCCGATATTGGCTTTAACTACTGAATTATGATCTAATTTTTAAATAGCAATACACACGCTTTAGAAACATGGATGTTCGCGTTTCAGTAACAAAATTTAGAGAACCGGCTTCGGATGCAACATTTTATTATCGATCCGCATTAATAATGGATACGTTATGAAAACAACACGACGGTATGTTTACATGCTCCATTAGGATTCATCATTAAGGCATCGCGAGTATTTATGCGCATCGATATACGCGAATGACAATACTCGCTGGACTATAGACAATAATTAAAACGGAGATTGAATGGCCGTCCATGTGTGATCCATCCTGTTTTTGTTAACAGAAAGAAGCGATGACATTTCGCGGAGGAAAACGCAAAGTGTACCGAACGAATGGCGTGTGAACGTAGGGAAACGACATTCTCGCGAATAGGAGCGATAAAGCGAACGGCAACGGTGTTTGTGTAAATCGAAAACGATACGAAACTTAAAAGATTCTAACTGCGACGGGTCAGGATAAACCCCCCGAACGATCGTAGAGGGCGAACGCTGACGTCTAGACGTGTTTTTTGCTCCGGCCGGCCGGCCCCAGGCGGGCTGGAAGCTCCGGAAACCTAACGTCCGATCGTCGCGGTTCATTCTCTTTGTTGTCTGCCTGCACTCGAGAACCTAACTCGGTTGAGGTAAGCAACGATCTCGGGTAAGTAACCCCGGCTTTTAGCGGACGGCTCGCCGTCCCTCTTCGCACACTGTAGTCCTAGTCCGTGATACAGCAGAAAACGAGGACTTATTTAACTAAAGCTACACAGAAGAGAGACCGAGAGAACCGGCCTGGCAGACTGGGCGAGCGAGGGAGACGCGACGGGAGAGAGAAGGCGAGATGGAGGACGCGCGACGACCATGCGTGAAGTACGCGGCTCAGGAATCCGACGATTAATTTTTCGCCGCGAACACAGAAGCGCGAGTACAAAGCAGATCTCCCGAACCCGTTTCCCGGGCGCGCTGCTCGCCGACGCGAGCAGACGAGGAGGCCTCGAGTACGTTGCACCAGCGTTGTAACGGAGGGAACGAGGGGAGGGAAGTCACGCGGTCGGGCATGCCAGTTAGTTAGATCCCCTCCCCCCCTCTTCCCGCACTCGCGCGCGTCTCGGCCCTTCTAGCGAGCCGATTCCCTCCGCTACCCTTCACCGCTAACAACACGACGTACTACCAACGATCGACGCACCGCGGATATGGTTACGCACGCACACATCGGCTTCGCCGTTCGCGTTCTTCCTCCGTTTCCTCCCCCCCCCCCCCGCCAGCCCGGCCGCACCGACCTCCCGGCGACTTGGCGGGAAACCAGACACGTGGTTCTCATGGCGTCCATTCTCGAACAAAGGACTCCCACCCGTGGCGTCGTAGTACTACGTCGTCCCACGTCTTCGCGGGCCTTCCTTCGAGCGATGCTCGTTCTCGATTCCTTCTCGCCTCATCTCATCGAGATGAGCGTTTTTCGAGACGACCGACTGTCCGCTTCCGCGTCTCGAAAGCGACGGCTTCTTTTGAAGCCGGCAAGGGTGGACGTGAATAACGGTCGTTTCGAGTCAGGAAGAAGTTCGCGTTGGACGCGCCGGGCATTGCCGGACAAAAGTCCAAGCATCCTTTATCATTCATTTGCCAGCTTGTCTTTAATAGATGATTTATTATCTTTTAGAAGAAATTTGTGATAAAATTAATGTATGCAATAGGAGCTTAATATTTGGAATGTTATGATAATTTGATTCTATAATTTGATGAAGACTCGAAAAGAGCTAGAGCTTTTTCAGAATTTAATCCCGATTATTCCATAAATCCAAAGCCAGTCATTGTTTCCCAATTAGGAGACAAAGAGCGCGCTGCCCAAGACAAATTCTATAAAGTTACAGGCCCGATGCCCAAAGAGATCGCCGCGAACGCGTGTTGGTAGAAAGACCCAAAGAGAGAAGTCAAACGAATCCTATCGACCCGGTCGATCAGTCGGCGGGAAGACTCAAGGAGTCGAAACGATCGGCGGCACGGCGGCTTCGACGGAGGGGCCGCTACGACAAGCGTTCCTTCGTTTCGTGGACGGTTAACGTCGACCTGTCGTTTTCAACGGAAATTCAATTAAGATATAAATAGCTCACAGAGAAAGAAGAGAGAGAGCTCAAGCCATTAAAATGGCCGACGTGCGGCCAATAAGAAGATACACCTCGACGCTTTGTCTGGCTGAGCTCCATGCGATCGTCGTTCTCTCTTTCCGCGCCGCCACGCCACAGCCACGCTACGCCACGCCACATCATGTCACGCCACGCCACGCCACGCCACGCCACGCCACGCCACGCCACGTCACGCCACGCCACGCCACGCCACGCCACGCCATGCCACGCCACGCCACGCCACGCCACGCCACGCCACACTACGCCACACCGTGGTATTGCATTACGTGCCACTCTGTGTTCCAGACCTACCGCAATCCCGAACCTTCGGTCTAGAGGTCTCGTCGAGGAACGGCGGCGGTCACACGTCGGTCATTCACACGCGTGCGACTCGCGTCGACCGAAGAGGTGCGACCGGCTGCTCTCCACCGATCGCGCGCGCCGCCCTTCATCGACCGCCACCGTGACGGCGAGACGCTCTTCGATCGCGTGACAAATACGATCAAGTGTCTCGTCCCGTCGTCGTAGGTCGTCCACGGGAACCTTGAACTCGAGGTGAACGCGAGTCGCAATAACGCGTGTCCACCGGATGTGCGAGCGGCCGGATTCTCGGAATGGCTCTCTCTGTCTCTCGCGCGCGAGGAGAGAATCGCCGAAAGTGGGCGCGCCCGAAATTTCTAATTCGCCGTTGAAGGTCATAAACGATTTTACGTGGAAACGGACCTCTTGACGGCGCCGGCCTCGATCAGATGTGAATGTTTGCTAATTTTCGCGAGACTGGTCAAGAAGACCAGTTCAAGGACCGTCCGGAAGAAGACGGTTCCGATGTCTGTTGTCTTATCTGAAGTAAAAATGTTGCATCAGGACTATCGATTATAATTTCCTATAATTATTTCTATACACACATACCTTGTGTTAATGTTTATTGTTATGTACATTACTTATGGAATTGTTTAGAGCATTATGTAATTTATAATAATAAAAGAGGATAATTAATTCTTACATAACGCACTCTTTTATCTTCATAATATACACCAACGCGGCCCATTGTCGTTCCAAGATATTAACTCGTTAGTTAATAGTTTGTTCTACCGTCTCGAGGATGTGAATCGAGTTACCGCAATGATATCGTGATTTTCAGGCGGCCCAATAACGTTACGTAATTCGAGATCGTAATCGCAAAGCCGAGCGCATAATTTGCAGAAACAACGCGAACATAACGAAGGGATGATGGAAGTCTTAGGAAGGCAATCGGTAGACGGGGGATAGCGGACAGCTTCCTTTTCGACGAAACAACCGGTTCTGGTTTCACGGTCCTTGTCACCTGCGACCTTCTGTCATCGGCCGGCCAACGACACTGCACCACTGTTTCAAAGGAAGTCTGGTGCCACTTTAACGACCTGCGTCTTGTACCGAGGAGGCTCAGGGTCAGAGGTCAGACGGGCTACCAATACGCATGCGAATTACAGGGTATGGGACGAGGAGACGCGTACGCCTCGCTTCAACGTTCGCGACGGACGGCAGGACTGACCAAATCGAGCAAAGAGACGCGGTCGCCACGTCTCGATTTATTATTCTCGAACATCGGACACGCGTTCCTCTTACAATCGACGTCCGTTGTGCGGCTACGAGACGCGCATGCCAAAGTACAATTGACGACAGCAGATTTGAACCGTTCATTGTGAATATTATACAAATTTTTACATTAAAACCTCTTCGTTGATGATAAATCTTTTCGAAATTTAAATTTGAGTTACACAGAGATACTTAACATTGAAAATTAAAAGCTTCTTAGATAAAAAAAATTATCGAAATCTTGTCTCTTGGCAATTTAAAAATTTTTTTCAATACAAATCTGAATACAAATCAATTTTTTATTACAAAAATAATTAAAAATAAAAAAAAAAAAAAATCAGATGAAAACATGTGAATAAATATAAGATCTTGTAAATTCTTCATAGAGAAAAAAAGTTGGAACGTATGAAAAAGCTTGCTGTTAAGACGCAATGCGAGGGTGGAATACTCCATGAAGAGTCCCCGAGAGATTTAATACAAATTATATCGTGATTCGTCTTGAAAAAAGGATGAAGTCAGCGATAAGAATCGTGGCTGGGATTGCTATGGTACGACTACGAATACGAATGAGTTATTTCTCCCTATGTCGCTCCTCCATGCATTCTGCGGCTCCGAGCATTCTCGATCGCCCATGGGAAAGATTTTCGGCGTATAATGGGACCCCCGTTGTCGTCCTCCGCGGCGTACGGAGGGCTTTTATTAGGATTAGGGGTGCGCGGGAATTCCAGCGGCCATAATGGATTTGCGAATCTGTCTGTCTGGCCTTTACGTTTGTCCTATAAGGGTTCAACGAAACGAACTGCGGGGAGGTACGAGCAACGTCTGCGCGATCGAAATTCCGTACGTACATACATAAACGTACGTATGCAAGTAAAGGCTAATTAATGTACCGCCATTCGGTGCCACGTGTTAACGCAACTGTGTTCTATTTGCAAAGGCAACAGGAAATCGTCTGTCGGTGCGCGAGTAGTTAAACAATTGCCTCGAGGGGCCGCGAAACGGCCTGTTTATATCGCAATTCGCTGCCTTGCTTATTAAACACTTCTCTACTTCACTTCCCAATTTAACAATCAATTTTCATATCCATTTCAAAATATTACCAAGAGATATGCATGAAAAAGATTAAGATCAAATTTTAAACGTAGCATGACAACTGATAATTATATTATAGAATAAGTTCGAACTGAATTTTATTCCCACTCGTTTTTTTTTTCTTTTTTTTTTTCTTTTTGGTATACTACGACCTAAGATACGGTGACATTGATTGCGAGACGGAGATTAGCGGATAATAATAGAATCGGCTGTCTCGAAGGCCTCCATTCGTCATCGACGACGTGGCAATTTACGTCTCTCGAGCGTGTACAACGAGCTCGCCCGGAGGTGCCTTAGCGAATAGCTGCAGAGACCTTCGACGTCCGTTTCACCGTCCTTCTCCATTTCGCAATAGCGAAAGAGCCGGGCTGTTTACCGCTAGAAATAGATAGCCTAGTTAGGTAGTGTACGTTCTCGGCTCTATTCTTGGTACAGGCAAACTTTTTCCACGCCGGCTTGCAGTTAGGCTCGTGTCTAGGTCTCGCGTAACTACGCTACGATTGCCTCACTCGTTCTCGGTACTGGCGTTCCATTATACACGGAGGAGTATTACGCCGTATCAATTCTACGATAAATTATTCCGCCGCGCGCTGCTAAGGAATAGGACGAACCGCCGACGACTCCGCAACCTCGTAAATTAGACGTTCCGCGAACGGCGCGCGTCTATTGCGAGGTACCGCTTAATCTCTGGACGAAGCTTGCATAACAAAACGCTTCGTGGCTCTAAATGGAGTATTAAAAGGGTATAAACGAAATGGTAAATGAAAAAAAAAAAAAAAAGTTCAGAAGTAAATTACGCCGTGTCTTCCGAGAGAGATCCGCAGAAAAATCTGCGGCATCAATGCGTCTGTGTATTATAAGTAAGAGAGAAATTCTATGTCCTGATTTTCATTTTTACATTAAGAAAAAAAAAACGAGGTTTCTAAGTTGATTTCTAAAGAAGTGGGTCACAAGTGGTATTTCACTTTCGCTTTCACATTCCTCTACCTACTTCCCTTGCGATCATCTAGGCCCCGACGATTTCCGTTCGGCCGTCGTGGCCTTGAGGAATTTTTTCTTTGGACCTAACCCACGGTCCCGCATGTTACGGTCTTTGTTTCGCAGGCCCGATTCGCCGACACGGTTTCCGAGAACGCACCTCGCATTGGCCGAAATTAAGGATATTTATTGGTCTGGCGCTACTAAGCGGAATCTGAGATCTCTAGGGCAGTCTAGAGAAAAAAGCCGGAATAATCTCCTCCGCCGGTGCTCCCGAGGTCTTTGTTCCATGGAAATGGAGACAACCTTGATCATAAAGCGGGTCTAAACATAAACCGCGATTGCGAAACAAGAGAGAGTACCGTGAGAGAAACGCGCGTGGTAAAGGCACACGTTCGCGTACCGCGTTCAACGCCACGCATTTATGTGTGACAAATAACAGACAGTAAGATTTCCATATTAAATAAACGAACGTTGGAATGCGATAACGAAGAATAGCATGAAAGATGAGGCGATGATAGAGACAGATTTAAACGTCACAATTCCTCCTTCTCTTTCTTCCCTCGCGTTCGCGTAGCGGGAATATTATATTAAGCGAGGAGAGACCCTACGATCGCGAATTTTTGCTGATACTTTTGCGAAGGCAACACACGCGGGGATGACGTCAAAAGTAATTGCATTTCTCTTTCGTTGATGGAAATGCAGTTAATTCTAGGCATACTTTCAAAGAATCCTTCAAGATAAGATCTTAATGGTGCCCCGTACTTCGCGGCAGAAGTAAGGACCTCTCAGACGAAGTCAGTTGATTTAATCACTTAACTTGTTCGTACCAACGAAGAGACACCTTTGAAGTGGAACGTGTCTGATGGTACATCACCGGAGGGGCTCTCATGGCGGCCAGGATCATTTTCTGGAAAGTACGCCGAGACAGGCGTATCAAAGACCGGGAGGAATGTCGCAAGGTCGACCTTATCGAGGAAGAGATGGAAGAGAGCCAGATTGATTCGCGCTGTGTATAAGCCGCGTATACGCCGGAGCGATCTCAAAGTGATTAATGGACGCGCGATGACGAATAACTGGCGAGGATCACCCGTCCCTCCCCCCCCCCCGCGTGATAAAGATTTCTATTCTCCGTGTGATTAGATGATTTTTCACGATGGCGCGTCGGCGCGATGACGAACGGACGCAGGGGAAGGAGGAAGAGACGAAAAGCGGAGCGGAACGACGAGCATTTATATAACGCGAGCGAACAAACGCCGCAATTAAAACAAAGCCTACGGCATTTGTCCGACGCCCCGTCGCGCGTTTCCCAACCGCCGTCGAGTCTCACTCAGGGGCGGCAAACCACCCACGCCGCCGCCCGAGGTGACGGAGGGTGGTTTTGTTGCAGAAAAAAAAAAACGGCAACTTTTTTCGGAGTAACGGCGATTATTCCAGACTGACGGGGAAACGACTGCGCGATCTACGACCGCGCGGAGGGTGAACAAATTCGCCGATGTGCAAACGACCCTCTCGTTGTCCATTGTCTTCGCCCGCGTCATTAAATAATTAGACATTGATTACCATTCTTGCGGGATACGCGTACCTTTTTTTTTTTTTTTCATATTTGCGGCATACAGACACACAGAAGTCACTCAACTCGACAGCGCGGTATTGTTATGGAAATTCAGACCAACCATAAAAATCTCAGTGATCTTTTTTTTTTCCGGAATACAAGACTCGTCTAGTACCTTGTTATAACCGCTCATTCGAGATTTAATTTCATAATATAACCGCCGTCTTCTCATGCGATTAAATTATGTATATCAGCAAGCATCGCGTGTTTTATTAGACGATAGAATGGGGCTAATCTAATATATTATCAATGCACGTAAATATACCAAATGACGTTCCCTTTTCCGGTATGAATTATTAAGGTAAGCGCGGTCGCATTTATTACAGACGGATTGAGGGAAGACTTCCGCCCCTTTTCTCTAAGTCGCTATCAATCATTCGCGATCTCATTATAACCTTATTATAACTCTCAGTATCAATTAAAATTATCATGGATCCGCCATGCTAAGTGACTAACGGTAAGTTCTTCGGTCACTCGAACACAATGCACAGGATGTTCCGTAAAAATTGACTCATCGCAAACTCAAGTGAGGTTAGTAGATAAAAAAAAAAAAAAAAAAAAAAGGTAGATAAGTCCAAGCAAAGCTGACTCCCCTCGATTAGTCATCCCTGGGCAAAATTAAACAGCCGCTATTAATTATCTTCCACGAAACGGCCAGACCATCTGCAGTGAAAAGCCACGATATCTTGGAATTAATATAATGGTAAGCTTATTATCGAATATGCAATTAAGTGTCTCGGAACTTATGATACGGGAACACGTTTATAAATAAAATATTTTTAAGGAACTTTCCCTCTGCCATTCAACGCAGTACAAGATAGTATCATGACTATTTGTCTTCTATTTACAAGTCGAAGCTACGAAATTTATTGTATTATACTGGTTTGATTGTTTAGTAAAACGATCTATATAATTATAAATCATTTATACAATTTATTCTAAAACATATCTATGCAGAATAAATTCTTTAAATTTCGTCGATTTATTTAAGATTAAACATTTTGCATCTTTGATTTGCATCTTTGATTATGTATTGCATATCTTGTCATTTAATGTTTCTCTTTGTATCATGCCTAAAGCGTTGAGAAAATATTGTTTATCTTATTAATTTTTCCCCCGCATTTAATGATTTATCTGCAAATTCAACACGCAAACTGCGTTGAATTCGCCTAGATTCCACCGTTTCCCCCGCGAAGTAGCTCTCGCAGCGCGCGACAGGAGCCCGATCGAGTTAGCGCGGAGAGTTAGCGCGGATTAAATCACCTTTGTGAGACTGCTCGCTCGCCGACGTGCCGCCCCGTCGATCCCAACACCCCCCCCCCTCTCCCCTCAGCTCGCTTGTTGCTCTCTCTGCATCCTCCCCTCACCCTCCCCATCTTTCTTCAACCCCCCATTTCGCTACTCGTCGGTACACAGCACGACGCTCTCGGTGTGTTTAGGATGGGTAAATTATAGCGAGCTACCAGCAACTGCCAGCGAAGACGAGCGAGCTCTCGCGCTCGAGCGCTGAATGGGAGGTCGAGATGGCGAAGCTAGAAGGGAGGTGGGAGGAGAGAGGGAGAGAAGGAAAGCAGGAGGGTGTTAATCCGGTTGCTTTATTGCTACGAGAATCCCTCCGGAGCGCGGTACCACGTCTGCCAGCCAGTTTCTCCCCTTCTCGGGCTGCGTATCAGGGGGGTTAAGTTCGTTTCCACGTAGTTCGACGACCTACTACTCTACGGGGGTGGCGGCAGTGGCGACGGCGGTGATGGCGATGGCGGCGGCGACGGCGGCGGCGACGGCGGCGGCGACGGCGGCGGCGGCGGCGGTGGTGGCGGCGTTAGCGAGAGAGAAGGAAGAGGGCCAACGGAGTCTCGAATCCCACCGGGACCAACCCCTCTGGAAACACCACGTCCGTTCGTATGTCCGTCTGACCTCGGCTGACCGACCCGGCTTATTACTGCACACCGACATTATTACCGCGCCCCGTCGCATTTCTCGGGCCCGGAGATTCCGGGAAGCGCGCGACGCGGTCGCCGATTTCGATGTATGGGGTATCCGAGGCGGATTGCTGCCAGCATGCAGTTTCGTGCCTTGCATACGAAGCTACGGGCGTGCGATGATGCAGATCGCTCGGGGAAGGAACGCAGCCGCGGTATGGATTTTATCCCGCGGAACGCGTCCGACAGGACGGCCGGCAGCCCTCCTCATTCGTGAAACGTTCCCTTGTGCTAAATGCTGGAGGACGGGAAGGGATCGATTTGACCCTGTGACTAAATCCATTCGACAATTCCGATCGATGGATTTGCACTTGCCGCAGCAAGTTCCTTCCCTAGGTTTTCGTACATAACGAAATTCATACTTCGTTATTTCATTTCGTAAGGTTTCATTTTTTATGTTTATTGTTTCAGCATTTTTTTCTACCTAATGATACAATATTTGTCATCGGTGAATCTTGTCGTTGTCCATTATCAATTTGATATAATTACACTTTCATACGCAACCCCCGTAATAAACTCGGGTAACAGCAAATTTCTGAGTTTCCTTCGAATCCTCTCTCAATCCAGCCCCTAAGTACCATCTGTCGCTGTCCTAATTAGACGGCTTATCACGCCCCGGTAAATTGTCGCGTGTGTGCACGACACATTTGTTCTTAGACGCGGAAGGTGTCAAAACAAGAGACATTAGCGTACGCGGTATGCAATATTTCTCGTAAAAAAAGAAAAATATCGTGGATTATCAATTTATACAACAAGTTCCTCTAGTTTAATTAGTTATAATACCACCAAATAATTTTAATGATTACACATTTAATTTCCAGTCCTAATCTACTTATTTTGAATAATAGGGTATCTAATCCCAGTTTTTCAACAAACTATATATATATATATATATAGTTCCCTCAAGAAAATCGATCGCTATAAGTTATTAACAAGTCGGACGTCGTCGTCGACCCTGGCGATCCGACGATGAGGTGCGCGCGTGCGCGCGCGGTTCCTCTTCCGCGCGGTAATATTTTTTTATGAAACGTAATGCACACGCACTTCGCGGGAGCGCGGATGGTTCATCCGCAGGGACCGGCATATTTATTTCCGCCGCGTTTAACCAGCGCGCGCATCACACACGCTCCCGCGCCGCAAATGCCGAGTTATGAATATACATTATTTTTCAGTAACATTTTCGCGCATCGCAGGCGGCCCGGGGATCCTCCTCGAGGGAGAGCCTCGCGCGTATAACCGGCGGCGCGGTAATTCTTTCTCATCCCGTAATTAGGAAACGGACCCTTTTTCACGAGGGATATAAATCACGCGAGGGCCGCGGAACGACAAAAAATACTGTCGGTGGGGAGGCATAGGGGGGGACGAGAAGGGACGCGATGTCGGGTTGAGATGGAAAAGCCAGGGCTAAGGTGCGAGCTGACGGTCCGGCGGGCACCGACGACTCCGTTGGAAATGCTTGTAAAAATATACCGCGATAAACTCTCCACCATGCAGCCGTTCTGTACGGTGCAATCGCAAAATGCCGGAAAATTACTGGTGTAATTTTTTTGGCCCTCAAAACAAGACATGAAAAAAAAATATTTAATTAGAAATATGCAGTTTCTGAGATTTACCGGCGCTTTTGCGTTATCTTATGAAATAACAGTACTAAAAATAATCTCAATTCTTCTTCTATTTTCCAGAGATAAATAAATATTTAGTTTATAGTCGAAAGACTCTCCTCCAAGTCACAATTTGTTTAAAAACGAGTAATTATTAATCAACAATTAATTACACAATAATTGCCAGTTAAGCAATCGGAAATAATGACAAATAAAGAAAATTTTACGAGAATATTTTACGAGAATATTTTATAACTGAATAAACAGCTGGCACAATTAACTTTTCGTTTTCGCCAATTCCTCTCCTCTCGCTCTTTCCGCAATAGTGACTATCCCGCTTCCTTGTTTGATTATAGCGCAAGTAAATTCCAAGAATCGCACTCCAACGGTCGCGAATCTTTTTTTATACTGTGCGAGCACGGGTTCTAGCTGTCTTTGCCACCGCGGGTTTTCGCCGCAGGTGAGGGTTGCGCGAACGGTGGGAATATCGGTAGCGCGTACGTACATCCAGGTGACTGAGCGAGCGATTCTGAGAACGTATGTGGTTCCACCGTATGGTCAGCGTGTATAAATATAGCCGATGCCTCGCGGGAGTAAATAATACTCCTGGCGACTCCTGAGCGATTTTTGTTGCTCACGTGGAGTGCGTAAACACGCGCTCGAGACACGCGTGCACGCTCCGCTTGACGCTCGCGCGCATGTCTCGTAGGCGCGTAAATCAAGCAACAAAGTCACGAATCCGTTAAACCGTATTATTAACAAGTTCGCGAACTTGTAGCTGTTTTGGCAGATTTGAGATGCTAACTCGGCAATCGAGTAAGTAAAAAGGGAAAAAAAAAAAAAAAAAAAAGGTAGCATCGCGAATCAATTAATCGATTAGGGCGAATAATTTTAACTGCACTTTCATCTGTCTTACGCAGAATCGGGCAATTGTATTCGCAGTATCTAACCCGGCGAGCGGTCAATGATCGACGCCGTGTAAAAGTCACGGGGCTGTACGTGAGTCATTGTTGCGCCAGACAGGGCGGCTACGAGCCGACTGGTCCCCGCACTCGTTAGGGGATGTTTTAATGGGCCGCCGCTTTGGATTTGCCGGTGTTTAATTACAGGGGCTCTCAACCCGCGTCTACGTCGCGTCAGCAATGATCGCGATTTTTGCGGAAGATAATGTGAAACTTACGCAAAGAACGGTGAGAGGATTTTTTTCGCTCCCGCGATAATAAACGCGATAGAACGGGATGGATTTTGTTAAAGTTTAGATTGTCACTGTTTCTCTCGAGACCTAGGAAGTAACAGAAGATTAACGCGAGATAATGACTGTTAAGAAATTTTCTGAGTAGTGAAAAGGGTGGAGCGCGACACGCTTTTTGCGCTTGTGCCACGCACCGAAACGCAATAACGCATGGCGCAACGTAAACGCGAGTACTCCACCCTTCTGGAAGGGATGAAGTAAGTGGGCGAGAAGGGTGAAGAGAGAGCAGAGGGCAGACGCAGAGAAGAAGGGACACAGTCAGCGAGGGGAGAGCACGAAAGACAGAGAAGAGGAAGAGAGAGGAAGGTGGCAAAGCAAGAGAGACATGATAAGAGAGAGAGAGAGAGAGAGAGAGAGAGAAAGATAGATACTTTACCACCCCATAAAACGGGGGTGTGAGTGTTGTGTCTGGCGCTGGACCCACCCTAGGGTGAACGCCCTAGAACCCCTGCGCGAACAGACGATTTTTCGTCTCGTTCTCGTCAAGGTACTTCGGTCCTGTCTACATCCGCTCTCTCTCTCTCTCTCTCTCTCTCTCTCTCTCTCTCTCTCTCTCTCTCTCTCTCTCTCTCTCTCTCTCTCTCCCTCTCTCCCCCCCTCTCTCTTTCTCTCTCTCTCTCTCTTTCTTCTCCAAAGCTCCGACAGACTCCGCGCAAGGTGTCTACACTCCTGGACATAAATGAAACGACAAGAAGGGGGTCGACAACGGGTTGAGGGGTGTAGGCCCGTTCCACCGGGGATTTTCTATTCCCACAGGCGCGTCTGCGATGTGGCTTAGAGCCCAGCCGACTCTTCTCCCGTTTCGCCATCGCGCTTCTTTCTCCCTCACAATATGTTTAGATTTATTCGCGCGTGGTCGACGCGTTTTCTCGCGACTATCGACTGTGTACTCATCGATAACGCCGACGGTAAATTTCTCCATAAGCGGGAGCAATTTTGGAGAACTTGTTCGGAACGTATACAATGTTCCAAAATTAGAAATACAAATACAAAGATTTCAATAATCTATTTCTAGCATTTGCCAAACATTTCATTTTTAACAACAAACAACATAAACAACTAAAGCGCAAATAAAAATTTTATTAATTCAAATTTGTATTTTATTAAATTTAAATAAAACGTCTCCTTTTTTCTCTTTCTTGTTATTTTTTGAAACTATCTTTACTTATAATTAATTTACTTATAATTAAGTTGCTTATATAATATGCTTTCGAATTTGAGAAAAATAGGATCAGAAAATAAATGTCAAAAATCTAGTTGAAAAAAATGGATCTCATCTTTCACCTTTCTCAGAAACAGATTTCCAATCGCGAATCAAAAATTTGAAAATATAATCGATTAAGCTATCAGCGATTAATTAACGACAAAAATAAGGCGCAAAATTTAGGTGACGATATATCGGATGAAAATTCGCGGAATAAATGCAAAACGAGGCGATATATGAAAGCGGTTCTAATGATGTAAACGCGAATTGCAAAGGCAACGCGCGTAAAGCTCTTCTCGCCAAGTTTCGCTAGCATAAGCCAAACGAATAACCGCCATAAATATCGCGGAATTTCAACAAGCGTGCGAAGAGCTTCGATTTATGGCCGACCGTTCCTCATATCATCGTCTACGTCTACACGCGCGCTTTCGATCGTTATCTATCGCATTTTAATTACGGAAAATCGAAAAAATACGCTTTGTAACTAGAGGTCCCACGTGTTTAAATTTACTCGGAATTATATATCGTCGCGTAACGTCGTCATCGTCGTCGGCCGCGAGGGATGCAGCCATTTTGATTTGCCCGAACGCGAATGTTTTGATAACGAAGTGGAGTGCCGCTGCTGGGTCGCAGAAGGTCAGAAATTGAGCAAACCGGGGATGCAATATAGAACATGGGCAGGGTGCGAGACAGATCGGTGGTCGAGGAGAGTCGATGGGGAAGGGTCCGAGGACAATCACCCCTTGCGACAATGTGCGCGAGTTGAAAACCGAGTCGGTGCTATATCTATATATATATATATATATATATATATATATATATATATATATATATATATATATATACATATGCGCGGTATGAACCTTCCCATTAGTTCCCGATGCGCACATATATAGCAAAAAGTTTTCAACTTTCACGCAACTACATGTTTTACATGACCGTGAACGCCGATGTTAAAGTTACCTCTCGGAACAGAGAAGAGATATTCCAATCGAATAACGACTCGCACGCACCATTGCATAAATGCATATTTCCAAGGTCCGCGGATATCTGCGACGCACGTACGCACGCACGCACGCACGCACGCACGCACGCACGCACGCACGCACGCACGCACGCACGCACGCACGCACGCACGCACGCACGCACGCACGCACGCACGCACGCACGCACGCACGCACGCACACGCGTATACACGCACAGCTCGATTAAATTCCTTTAAAATTTTTGCGAATCGAACAAACCGTCGCGAGATTACATTTGTGGGAAACGCTATATTGAAATTCCGCATAGCGCGAATTTCTGTCCTGCCTACCACTGTCCACCGCAAAATACACAGATAAGAGATTCGCTTTATCTTCCATTCCGCCGGGAGATTCTATCCTTTCGCTGGCGATAGGTAATCCACAGCACAGGTGCATCGCGAGTGCCGGCGATAAATCGCGCGATTAGCGAGCGCGAGCGGGCAAACTGGTTTTCTATGTGCATCTAATCCAAACGAAGCAAGGTCGTAAGTCCTTTTAATATTTTTAATGCACCGTTCGGCGGACGTTTATGCGCCTGGAATTCAGCATTTACGCGCGACCGCAATAACAAATATTATATATAGGCAATCTATGATCCTCACGAATTAACTACAAGGATCGTATAATGCGCGCTAATTATCGTATAAAATTTTTAAAGCGGGTGATCGAAGAGACGAAGAGAAAGCGAAAGAGAAAGGCAGAGAGAGGGAGAGGGAGGCAGTACTGTTTATTAATATTTTAGAACATAGACGAGAGCGTTTTAAAGGAGAAATTTTAGAATGCGTACACATATATATTAACATAACGAAAGTTAGAAACTATCACTATATAATATTTGCTAATATCATAATATTCACTTAAACCATTTTATTATATCACATTACACAATACGACCAAAAAATAATATTTAAATCTTATTTAAAATCTCAATTTTAATTAATTTCAATCTTGAAATTTTTCTAGAGATATGCAGTCATAAATCTTCAAAAATTTATCATTTTAAGAAAATTTTCTGACTAAATAATATCTTTTCTCTAAATAATATCTTAATTTTGTAATGTACATTTTTCACAAGTGCTTATAAAACGTATCGCTCCAAGAAATGCAGACTGTCCGTTATTCTTATTATCAAGATGAAATTCGCACGCACGCACGCACGCGCGCGCACACACACACACACACACACACACACACACACACACACACACACACACACACACACACACATATATATATATATACACCGGTTTAAAATATCCGAAGCGGCTTCGAATAACCATTATGGCGAAACGTGGTAGGTAGGTAGGAAGAGGCCTCTCCCGCACCGGTGTAACGTTCCACCAAAGGAAGGGACAATAAACGGCTGTGCGTAGGCCATAGACCTGGCGAGCTTTTGCGCCCTGTTTCAACCCTCCCTCACTCTCTCACCCACGCCCGGCCTCTTTGCTGTTTGTAAACACAGCCGTGCTACTTTCGAATGCAGCTCCATTTCAACGGGGATGGCCGCCACGTCCAGGGTGCATATGACTTCAATATGACGCTCCCGTGTGACGTACGTGTCAGGCTACGGACTTTGTGCCCGATGAAAATTTACAGAATCGACTTTTAAGGACAAAATCGAGCACACACACACACACACACACACGCGCGCGCGCGCGCGCGATGCGTCTATGATATTTATACAATATCCACTGCAACAACACCGCGTTCTGTCTTATGCATTCTTAAGAGCTACTTGACAGATAGTGTGTCTGCTTGCATGCGAAAACAGCAATTAAAAAGTTTTTGCTAATTTGAACGGCTGCTTATTTAGATTGTCGAGGCAACCTCGATAGCGACGACCCGCCGCCAGGAAGTGTCGAAAATCCCGTAATTTATATCTCGCTTAAGCGGCGACAAGTCATCGCAATTTAAGACAAAAACTTGATATCTTTTGTCCGCGATTCCCTCGGGGGTGTTGCTAATGTATCAAGATTTCGACTATATTATGCAAACTTAAATGCCATCCCATTACCGGCGTAATTGCACAATTACGACGGTTTTCTTCGGCGCGATAATAAAATATATCATGGCGAGATTATATTTCAATATCAGCTACTAAAATTCTGCCGTTTTAACGGGAGTACGGGGCACGGGAATTTCCGACGCGTACCACTTCTCGGCCCCTTCCTCTTCTTGTTTTTCTCGCTTTTGGAATAACATTTGCCGTCGTGATTTTAATTTAATATAAGAACCAACGTCGTTAGAAATACGCAACGCAATCGACTGACGTAGCTGCGCCGATAAGTCAAATATACACATGTATAATGCGCCTAACGCGCAAACAAGACGATTGTAGAGCAGCGTGGTTTATGTATGCATACGCTTATTACGAAAGCGTGGACGCGTTGAAATATTGACCAAAGTTTTCGCGGGAAGTTGCGCGATTCGCTAACTTTTGCATAAAGCCTATCTTCATACATGTGCACGCCTTTAATTCCTGAACTCGCCTTGAACTTTATTACGAGCGCGCGGCGAAGAACGCCTTGAACCGTGCAAAAAGGAAAGGTAGATGGTCGTGGACGCGATGTCGTGGAGAAGCTTATCGCAACGGCGATCGATTCTACAATGTTCGCGGTAACGCTATCGGCAGGAAAACTCAGCCTAACACGGGACGATCGATCGTTGCCACCGGACGCAGATAATCTCGTCTCGCGCCAAGAGCATCGATACGTTCCTATTCTATCGGACGGTTTTGATCTCTCGCAAGAGATCCGCCGATGTTCGCATTTAAAAATCAATCGCGTCAAAAAAAAAAAGAAGCGTAAAAATGTAAAATATGCATGTTTTCTTTTCTCCGCAAACACGACTTTAAAAACATGTGTTATTACGTACACACGGGAGCAACGGTTCCTGTCTGAAAATAATTCTGTTGAGCCATCAAAATAATCATGCAGAATGCTTAAACATGATAATTATATTGCAAACTTTGTTTATATTTTGCCAACCAAAACTGAACGTCCTATATAAATACTTTAATGGCTCGACAAAATTATTTTTAGATTTGTATCTGACCAAAATTTTTTTAAATGCTTCAGCAAAACTTTTTTTTTTTTCGCGTAACTTTTGAATAAAGCTACGCCCAACTCATTATTTGACAACAACGTGAAAAACTGTCAAGCAGAGACATGTATAATGATAATATGAGTGTTTTCTATTTTGATATTTCTGAGTATATTTAATTTCAATGAATAGAATTAAAATCGGGTCGACGGAAAAATTTAACGCAATCGTCTCCTGGAAGGAAGCCAAAGTCCCGTCTGTGCGGTGCTTCTCCCTCGTTTCCAGCGGCCCGGCTTTGATCTCCATTCGAAGGGTTGCCGAGGGATCCAGCCCCGGATCCGCAAAAGTTCGTCGGATTCGTCTGACTCGGCGTGATTCGAGCTCAAGGCATCGGCCTCTATCGAACGACGAAGTAACGCCGCGCCGCCGTCGGGATGGTAGTGGCGATGGTGATGGTGGGGCTCGGCATCGCCGGAAGAGAGAGAGAGAGAGAAGTCGGCGGCGGTGTTGGAGCCGGCGTGCGAGAGGCGGCGCGGCAAGTGCGAGCGAGACGGTAAAAAGGGAAGTAAACCAGGAAGGATGGTCAGGGCGCCGGAGGGGTGTACGCGGCGGTGCCGGCGGCGAAGGGGGAGCGCGGCGGGGAGGAAACGGCGGGGAAGAGACGCGACGAGAATGGTGGGGGGCGACAGCGCGGCGAGCGAGCCCGAGACGCGGACGGCGAGGAAGAAGGGGGAAGTCCTGGGGATCAATGGACGCAACCCCGCGGGGCACTACACTCTCTTGGATACTACGTAGTAAGCCCGCCGCTGCGTAGTAATACTATGCCCGCCGCTACGTACTACGCCCGCCGCTATTACATCGGCCGACCGCGTCCCTCGCGCGTCTCTTGGCCGCCCGCCCTTACCCCCTCGTCCTCCCGCTCGGTCCCACTCTCTTCTATCGCCGCTCGCCGACTGCGCACTTTCCCCTCCCGTATCCTCGCGCTGTATTCGCGCAACTTCGTCTTCTCTCTTTTTCTCCTGCCTCCCCTCTCACTCGTTCTCTCTCTCTTTCCCCTTCGTCGGCGCAGCACGAGCACCCACGGCCTCCCGCGCTAACTTCGATCCGCCAATGGCGACGAGGCGTAGGTTGCCGCGCGCGGGAAAACTCATCTCTCCATACACGCACCGTCGCGGTTCTCTCCCTCGTCCTGCGCGCCTCTCCCTCTCACCCCCTCTCCCGCCCCCTCTCCCACGAGCTCGTGGATACGCGGGCGACGGGTGTCGGGTGCACATCTCGAGGTGGTGGACGGACGTGCGGGCGTCGTCCCCCGTCTGGAGATGAGAATTCAGTCTCAAGTATATTCGCCGGTGGCTGCCGGATAATCGGATTATCCGACCATCCCCCCAGTAATGTAAGCTTTTTCTAGCCTTTCGGGGAAATGTAATTTCGTCAATTAGACGGAACTTTATTTCGCCTGACTTTATTATCGAGTGTGGTTTTGCTAATATCGAGAAAAAAATTTCATGTTCATTCTTCAAAACAATGCTAATGAGACGCGAGGTACATAATACGCGTATATCTTAAATTTCGGATTCGATTCAAGCAAAAAGCATAAACAAACGCGAACAAACGAACTTGCTTCAATGAGTATGGACGGCGCCGCTATGAGTATGAACGAGCTCTTTACATCAACGAATATTTAACATCTCTTTTTGTTACGTCAAAAAAAGAGGTCATTTATAATCGTTCGTCCTTGTCAGTTTGTACATCTACCTTTCAATAGCGCAAAAAAATCTAATTTATTTTATTTATTTCTATTTATTTTTTTGAATGTAAAAATTAAAAATATTCCTATTACTATTTAAATCTATAATTTTTATAATTAATCATATTTATGTAAAAGATATCTACGTATCATTCTATATTAACAAATGTGTGTAAAAAAGTTGAATAAGAAATAAAATTTTTGCTCAATACGTTTCTATAATAACAATACAAAAAAAGATTAATTTTTTTCATCCGTCACTCCAAAAACCGCCGAGTGTAATTATAATTTGCAAAGTTTATACAATAATTTTAAAAAAATAATAGAAATATGTAAATATTGCTGTTTCAATATCGAGGAAAACTCCTCAATTTTAATGAAACTTATCATTGAGAATTAATTTAGATCGAAATAAATATTACGATTATTAATATAAGTACGATGTAATTATATTTTATAATACCGGCCTTTTCAATTGATAAATTTGTTTCGTATTAAAGTTGCGCGCGATTTTAACGGTTTGCAAAAATTATTCGTAAAAAATGACCATTTGTAGACGATATACATGCGCAATATTATAGTTATAGTTTCGCACACGCGAAAAACGATATGGCTCTCAAGTGTATTCGTGTAACAGGTCGTTAATCGGATTATCGTATTACGCGGGTTGCATTCTTCTCTTGAAATGTAATTTCATCGATTGTGAAAGGAGTATTAATATCAACTCCTGTTTTATGAGAAAGATTATCCCCGCGAGGGTCCGCGCATCCGCGTTTGTTTTTTTTTTTTGCGCCGTCTGCGCAGCAGGAAGCAAGCACAAACATACCCGCCGGATTATCCACCGTGAGGGTGCATCCGTGTGCGTTTTTCAAGCAGACGACATGATATTTTCGCCTTGCTATACCGCGATATAACGATTTCCCGTTAAAATACTTGCTTGTTAAAATACACCTGTTCGCTGTTCGAAGGCGATAAAATTACATCTCGGTGAATCGAGATTAACGGCATTAATCGCCACGTGGAAAGTAGTACGATCGAAAAGCATTTTCTAATTCGGAAAATAAAAAATGTAAGAGGGAAAGAGAAAATAGGATAGTGCGCTTATATTCGGAAAGTCCCAAGCACACGTTCGTTTATTCGAGATATATAAAAAAAATATTATTGTCAAAGTTAGATAATAATATTTTTTGAATAGTTTATGGATTTATTGGAACACTGGTCGGAAACGAGCTTTCGAGAAAAAAAAAAGAGAAAGCAGAGAGAGAAAGGAGTCAAGTGCTGCCGCTTTTATAGTGTTCGGCTCTTAATTCCGCAAGCCCAGCGTCCGGCTTCATCCTTTTCAGATCGGAGTCCTCTTACTTCTTCATCCCGTTTCTTTTCCGTACCGAGCTCTAACGGTTTCTTCCAGACGCAAGTTAAATCTCCGGGAGTTTTTATTCTTTATCCCAACTTTGCGTAATCGTCTAAGTATATGTATGTACCATGCTTTCCTATACACGGAACATTAATTTCCGGTCTTTTATTTACCCGAAAGGAATCCGTTACGGATTAAACATTATTCATATCTTGGATTTTTTAAATAATATAATAATAATAATTGGTCGGAGCCACGCGACGTAATTGAGATTCTCGAATAAATAACAGATAATAACTCGCAATAATTCCCTCTTACGATAAAATTAATAATTATTATCCCTTTCAAAAATTTCCTTCGGTGGCTATAAAATAATTTCTTTTTTTGTCGTATTTTATAACTCAATTTTATTATTGGAAAAATTGCGTTACGTTCTTCGACCGACCGAGTCTCAGTTATCCACTTGATCCCATCTTCCTTTACTACTAACATAGCCATAATAACGTATTCGCCCAATCGCCTCGACCGTAAATCGAAAGCGTCGTCGATTGTTTTCGAGCGGGTGCTCAGCGCTGATTAAATATCCAGCAAGTAAATGCGCGCGCTCCTGTTCGCCTTCATAGTGCGGTTCGATTACAACGGGACGATAAATATATCCGGCGAAATAAACTTTCGATTTTTGCGAGAGCTTTGCATACGAAGGCAAACGATATCGCGCGAGCGATACTTTCTCCCCGGCGATACTTTCTCATAAAAGGGCGCTTCGCCGCGAGAAGCCGTGAGTTTATTGCTCATAGCCGAGCGATCCAAGTTTACGTTCCTCAACCCTTAATTCCGAAAAGCGTGGCCATTTACCTTCGAGCGTCGCGTCCTCACTCTCCGGGGTTTCTTCCCCCCATCTTGTCCCTTCCCCACCCTTCCTCCACCCTGTCGTCCTTTTTGCGGACTAACTCCGGCCAGAGCTCGCGGTATGACCCCGGCATAGAAATTAACGAAGCGACGATAATTAAGAAAAGAAACTTTATCCTCTCCGTGCGTCTGCCATTCTACAAAATTTTATTACGCGGGATACGGGAGGAAGAAGACTGTAAAAAGTAGATATTTTGTAGAGACCGCGCACCCTACATTCTCGAATTTCTCGCTACTTAAAGCTGTCTTTTTTAGAAGGCAAGAAGCATATTCTTTGGTAAATCAAATTACCAGAAAATCTGAGAGAAACATGCCGTTTGTCTTAAAATCGTCTTAAAATTTACACAAAAGGTTATACAAACTGGTTTTATCAAAAGTTGAACGAATTATTTTAGAATCAGGAAAACTCGAATCCGATAATAATTTCGCTGCGAAAAGAGAACTACAAACGAATCCTCCTCTCCTCCTAGTCTTTACCTCTTGAATCTGGTTCTTCTCACCTTTTACTCTCTCAACAACCACTTATCGAAATCAAACTCGAGCCACTTCCGATCGATCGGTTTTTGTATCTCGAGTATTGATAAAATTTCTTTCTTCCCCTTTTTTAATATTCTTTTATAAACATTACCGGATAACATCGAACATTAAAATCGAAGATATCAATATTCAAACAAACTTGTTCTTATCGTTGTTGTCAAAAAGAACGAATCGAAAACATAATCTTGTTTAAAACTTTAATACTTATTTAAAACTAATCCATGACATTTTTTTTTAAGTGATCTAGAGTAGATGTTATTAATTTTTGCAAGAGGTAAATTTGTTTATGTAGCAGATATTAGCTTTCAGCTTTTTAATATCAACATCGTTTCAGTTATTATTCGCTTTCCTCCTCTCTCAACTCAAGAGTACATCCTTTTATGATTCGTAGGTCATCATCACATAGTTATTGAATTTTACATGTTATATACATATAAGTTCCTTTCACTTGGTCGGGAAGACGAAGGGCGGCCTATGCGGATGGGGATAAGAATTCGACGCGCATAAATTTCATTTCCATACCCTTAAAATTCCCAGATAAAAGGGGCAGGTCGAATGCGCGATCTGTGTTATGATAATGAGCAGCTTCTTTGGCAAAGTCTCCTTTTCTCGCTACCTGATGGAGTAGACGGCACCCTCTTAAGAGCAAAAATGGGATTCTCATCCAGGTATATTTTTCGACTGCCTCGGAAAAATTTATAGCGCCGCGAGCTATCTCGATTCGCATTAAGAGACGTTGCTTTAATTACAAACGATCGCGAGAAAAATAGTGCAAATTTTTATTACAATTTTGTAATTTTTATAATTATTTAGAAAAACAACATTTAATAAAAATCGATATATATATATATATATATATATATAAATATAATCATATTGTTGTTTACTTAAGAATATGTAAAATAACTGGTGAAGATATGACATTTCTCTCTCTCATTATTATGATATTGATAATTTTATTATGAAATTTTGCCGAAGTTCCGCCATTGCACATCAATTAAGGAAGAAAATGGACAGGTACGATTCTCACACGAGCTTCTCTCTTTAAGATCGTGAGAAAACGGTCTTTGGAAGTGGCGGAGCGCTAAGGACGAGGGAGAAAGCACAAATTGTCTAGAGATAGGAGTCAGGTCGACCTCTTAGAAAATAAGAGAACGACAGAGAAAGGGCGAACGAGAAAGGGGGCAAAGCGACGGGGGCGGGAGGTGAGAGATCTCGACTTCCTCTATTACCAATTCATGCCCCTCCATAGGCTGCCGATATATTCAAACCTTGCCGAGAAAAGGCCAGTCATTGTGTCGGCCTCTTTGTCGTCCGCGTGCCTTCCTACTTCTCTCGTTATCCATCGCTGCCGCGGCTCCTTCGGCTCTGCTCATCCTCTCTCGTGCTCTCGCCTCCTCCTTTTACCTCCTTTCCTCCCCAGTCTCGTTTCTCTTCCGTGGAAAGGGGAGGACCGCATTCCTGTGCCGATAGAAGATGCAGCCAAGACGCGCCGATGGTGGAAGGAGGAGAGCGCCAAGAGTGGATAAGAGAAAAAGAAAGAGGGAGAGAGGGAGAGAGAGAGAGAGAGAGAGAGAGAGAGAGAGAGAGAGAGAAAGAGAAGGCAAAGCGGAGAATAAGCAGGAGAGGATGGAGGGAAGAAAGAGAGAATGAGTGAGGAGTCTGTTATGAGGTCTTTGAATACCGACGCGGGCAGAGTGAGGTATATAGCCGAGAAAGGTGAAAAGAGACGAAAAAGAGACGGGGGAGCCGGAGCGAGAGAAGAAGGTGAAGGAGGAGGAGAAGGAAGAGGAGGATAAGGCAGAGAGCGGTTCAATGAATTGGATGGAAAGAGGTTCCTCAACTCGGAAGGAATTAGCAATCGGGCCATCCCAACCGGCGATTCGTTTCCTGCGGCGCGAGATCCTGCAATTTCAAACTTCTCTTGCGTGGGATCACGGGCGGCGACGATCACGGTGAACTGGACTATTTCTTTATACCTTTTCGGCGAATAATAAGTCGCTCGATAGTCACGTAAAATGCTCGAAACGCGAAACGCGGCACGGCGTCGGTTTTGAGGAGGCATCGGACATTTAAATATAATTCGCGTCTCTCTCTCTCTCTCTCTCTCTCTCTCTCTCTGTCGTAGCCGGCGACGTCGAAATCGCGACGCGACGCGAGGCCCGCTGCTAACTTCGTCGGCGATATTCTCCACCCATGGCAACAAAAAAGAGGGGAGCACCACGTGAAATCATCGTCTGGCCTCTCAAAACGCGTGGCACGCCTGACAAAAGGAACGGCAAGCGTACGTCTGCGTGAATCAGTGGGTCTAGACGTGCGGGGTCATGAACCCGATGCGATACAGCCGCGGCGTTCAAGAAGCTCTTCTCTTTCACCGTTAACGTGGGCTATGCGAAGATAAATAAAGCAGAAGCGTTTTCCGCCGCGAGCTACAAATGACGGGAACGCGCCGAGCGCCGATACGCGAGGAAGAAGCTTACGCTTCTAATCCAAAACCCACTCGAACTTTACCTTTCGAAACGAGACAAGAGGGTAAACACCGACGCATTGCGCAACCGGTAAAAAATGTTACGAACCTGTTCCTTTTGGTAAATCCGCAAATACAAGAATTAATTTGCATCTATATGTAATACCACGTGATCTCGCTTGCGAGATGTAAAAGCGCGGATAAGGAGGGAGCTGCTTTTTTATAGCAAAATAACACTCTGTTTAGCGTGAAGATCGTAAATGCGCGTGAAATTATCATACGTGAGATACGAGTGAGGTACCCCGTTGAAATCGTACAGGCGTACCGCGTACTGTGTTACGTGGGAAAATCCTACTAAATCCTCATGATGTTATCAGAAGTCAGTCCTTGCGATAAGCTCGGGCAATGAAACAATCGCATCGTAATTAAAACCGCATCTCGTTAAGCAACGTTTTCATCTCCGCTCGCTAGTGTCCCGGCGAGGCAGCCGAGAAAACTCTCAGATGGTAAACTCGAGGCGTCCTCGTAACGGCCGTGAATTACGAGTGAGATAATTACGCGCCCTGGCGCGGAGAGAGAGGACGCATCTTCCTCGAGTGAGTCAACGGTGTTTCCTCCGCGCTTAATCCGCGTCGAACAAACCCGGCACTCGAGAAAGGAGACGCGGAGAAAGCCGCGAAATATTGGCCCTAAAACCGGGCACCGAGACGAGACGCAAAGACAGAGGGGCAAGAGGGGCCGACTAAGAGAGATGGTTAAAGTAGAAAATTTGCGCGAGACTTCCCGTCTGAATTTTTTACGAGAGGCAGAAGAAAGTCGTGGGCTAAAACTACTTTGAATAATTGTATTTCTTCTGCGACAGGTCCAAAGGTCAAATGACATCGGGAGATAAAGTATATTTGCGGCTCGTGCAATATTCAGATCACGCTGACCCTATGACCCTTCCGGCCCCGCGGCCGAGGTTTTCCTCCGAGTCCCAATGATCTGCTCCTGAACGCGGACGCGCCGTAGAAATTTATCGCGAAAATATTCGCAGTCATAACACGCGGCTTAACGCCCGGCGAGTCGGCGGCGAGGGAGAGAAAGAGGAGGGAAACAGAGGCAGGGAAAAAGAGGGCGAACTCTCTCTGCAACGACGTGGCGTATCTAAAGTTAGATCCCGCGTCACGGCGCGAGGAGCGCGCGTCCTGCATCGGCGTCGAGGGCCGGTCGACTGGTGGCAGGGTGTATTCACAGAAAAAGGGTCCGCAAAGAGAACGCGCGGCGAGGAGCAACAAATCAGCTGGCAGGTTTTAATCGGAGCTCTTCATCTCGCGAGACGGACTAATTAAGCGGAATATACCCGCAACGAGGTAACCAAACGTTACGCGCCGCTCGGAACTGGTTGCCGGAACGGGTTGATCGATCGCGTCGATCCCGAGAGCTCGGCCGAAGATCACGCCCGGATCCACGGTGCCGCCCTCCCTCCCTCCCTCCTTCCCGCTTCCACCCCCACGGCCGGAAGGATTATCCTGACGCAGAAAAATGCCGACTAGAGCGATCGGTACAACGTGCGGCGTATAATACTTTCGTGTGCGGCCGGCCGTTGCCGGATATCGATAGCAACCGATAACAATTCGTCTCGTTCAGCGTCCGTAAACGTCTGTGATAAATGAGTTACGGCGGAAGTCGTCCGGCTTGACAGCCGTAAAATGTCAGTCGCGTGCAAAGCGGATGAAGAGGAGAGACGACGATCTCGTTACATTACACACATACGTACCCCCCCCCCCCCCACACACACACACACACACACACACACACATATGAGCGTGCGTGCGAGACGATCACGAGATTTGCAAAGTCGCGTCTCGAAAAGAGGAAACCGAAGGCGAAACACGGGGGTTGTTACTCCGAGATGAAGGAGGAAGGGGCGACGAAATAGAAGGAGGGAGATAGAAGGCAGCTAGGATGGCTATTCGCAGACGCTGATGCCTGCCGGATCGTAATACTCGTGAAATAGTATCCTTCTTTCTTCCTTCCGTCCCACGAGGTATAAAGGGTAGCCGGTATAAAGGCGACGCGGCAGTAAAACGTGACACTTGAGGATTTTATCCCGCGGCCGGGATACACGCGTACGTACGTATCCACCTACCTACACCCCCTCCCCCCCCCCCCCACACACACACACACACACACACACACACACACATAAGCGATGTCTTTTCGCATATGAAAAAAAATCATACTGGTACATGCGGCCAGATCGCCGGCCGATCGGGACGATGCTGCTGTTTCACCGATGACTGCAAATGTCCCTCCTTCTTCCCTTCTTCTTTATGTGTTTACGTGTCGGCAATACACATCGCGACTATGACGGTAAACCATACGGATCTCCATCTCTCGTAGCTGGACTCCTAATTTTACGGCGAAACATTAGCTAAAACTCTCTCTCTCTCTCGAAACCGTCCCCTCTCGTCTCATCGTTTCTCTCTTACGAGAACAAGATACTAATAGCGTATACGAGACAGGGGGGGGAACAAATTATAACGTTACCATAATTCCCTCGTCTTTCTTCGATTCGCCCGCGGCGTCATTTCGAAACCGGAATCGATACCCGATCTCCGTCGAAACGCAGCGTGACATTAGGTGCTTTATCGTGACACCCGAGAAGACAAGATCGATCGCCGCCCTGACCCCGCCCGCGCGGGTAACCCAAGAATATCGACACTGGAAAAAGATCTGTTCATCCCCGTAATGGATCCAACGCGCGCGGCCCGGAGAAAGCCCGAGCGAGCGCGCATCTGTCACATCGAGAATTCCGGAGTGATGCGACCCAGCGGCGCGCTTGAGTGACACTTCCTGGCTTTTCTGCCGCCGTTGGAAACGCGGCACGTGGAGCACGCGACCTACTTCCTATTATTAAGACACCGGCCGTCGGTATTCTTCGCGGCTACGCGACTTTGATCTCTCTCGCCTACAGATATACGGAGCGCTACGCGCCCCGACCGTTTCAAGCCGACCGCGTCAAATGTGGATGAGACGAAACGTCGAAAGCGGCGCCCGCATCACGACGACGACGACGACGACGACGACGACGACGACGACGACGACGACGACGTTCCTCACGCGAGGAAAGGGGATTAGCTTCTCGCCAATCTCCAATTCTAGGCTTCATAATTAAAAGCCTCCGAGAGTGTTAATTCATTCGGTCTTATTCAGGGCCTTAAATCCAGATCCGCTCCGAGAAGAGGAGACCTACCCTTCAGTGTTACCAGGTTGAATTAAAGGAGCGATCTCCCGCGCGGAAGACTGCCAAATCCATTATTTCGCCTAAGTGAATTATCACGATCATCCGAGGTGCGAGTCTCATCGTCTTCCTTCCGCGAAATATATACGTTTGCGACCTTCTGCGGATTTCGCCTCTCGCGAATTAAAGGCGAAGCGTAACGTCTCGTTCAATATCATTTAATGCGAAATCGCAAGATTCCTCGTTTATTATTCCATTTCCATGGCCTTTTACACAGGCCATTTTTCACAAGTAGCAATTTTTTTTTTGGTGGCGATCAAGAGTTATGGTCAACGCGCGAATGTTTCAGAAGTGCCGTAAAGATATGGAAATAATCGCGTGTAGTCGCGTCGGTTTTTGCGTCATAAATCGGGAATCGATTCGGAGATGCATGGACCTTTTTTGAGGGAGTGATTTACAGTAAGTGTCAGTTTTGGTAGACGAGGCGGAAACTTCCGTAAAAATTGCGCCGCAACAGGTTGCTCGTACGTACCTGTATGCACGGCCCGGTGTATGCGCACCGTATGTGTAAAGGGATGCAGAACGGTCGCTGTCTATGCGCGTATACCATACGGTAAATGATATGCTTGCATAACCGTAAGAGGCATAAAAATGCAAGTACACCCGACACGCAACACTCGATCGTTTGCATAGCTCTCCAGCACTGTCGAGGAAACGACGCCGGTAATTTTACGAGAATACGAGCGGATCTTTTTATGACGGCGGTCATAACAGTATTCTAATTTCAGTCCCCGGGATTTACCGTCGATCAATTACGATCCATCTCCCGCGTTATTACGCGGACGTTAAAAATTATGTCTCCGTGTGCGCGAGACGATAAAAATCGGAAAGGCGACGAGACACGCAAAAACGATCGCGTCATATCAGGCGGGACTGGTAAACAAACGCGAACATTAATTTGCGATAAATGCGCGCCCATTAAGAGTAAGCAAATCGGACTAGGCGATTAAGGCCGTTGGATCAACTTCATTGGGAAATTATCATGGCGAGCTAAAATTGAATTCGTCACCGTCCACCGGCGCGCGATTTGCGAGCGAAATCACGCTTGTTGCAATCGCGCAGGTGCAACCACGCCAAAAGCATGTGGCTAATTCAGCGTTACACGTTCGTAATTGCGTGTTTCGCCGTGGTCACTCGTCGCGTACGGTAAGATGAACGGATAGATGAACGGATGGATGGACGGACGAACGGACGGACGGACGGACGGACGGACGGATGGGTGGACGGACGGGTGGACGGACGGGTGGATGGACGGAATACTTTTTAAGCCTGTTAAATACAACGTTGTTACGATCTGATGTATCCAGAAATAGCCTCCGTGTAATAACAGTTTTGCGCCGCAATGCGTATGAGCTGACTCATCGAGAATGCCTACTTTATTGCAAATACGAAGGTTGTTATTGATGCACTCGAAATAGAATTACACAAATCGTGTGCGATTCGTTACGTACAAACATATACGCAATAACGCAAGACGGAATGTTTGTCAAATCGGGATTTTGTCGAATCATCATTCAATTGTTTCTGTAATATACTGTAGAGTGTACTTCTAATAATTTTTACTCCATAACTCGTATCTCATTTTCTTTATTTTTCCTTTATTTATCTAAACAGTGAATATTTAAAAATTTAACTAACATATTTAACATTATTTAAATAATATTATTAATACAAATATCACATATCTATAATGTTTTAAATGGTTATGATATTTTCTAGTTATAATAAGTAGTTAAATTATTTAAATATTTTTAAAATAGATGTAGCAGCATCTTTATAAAAAAATTTAAAAATAATTTCTTTATCAAAAGTTCGTCATCAAAAAGTTTTAGATTATCACCTTTTATCGATCTCCCTTCACAACATATTTCATTTTTATTCTTTATATTTGCTAGATAAATAAGTCTTATATATGCATATATATGCATTCTTGTATGCATAAATA
This sequence comes from Pogonomyrmex barbatus, assembly GCF_055798465.1. Lineage (NCBI taxonomy): Eukaryota > Metazoa > Arthropoda > Insecta > Hymenoptera > Formicidae > Pogonomyrmex > Pogonomyrmex barbatus. The sequence continues at coordinate 2,062,470 of NW_028297107.1, forward strand.
AATAATCAAATAATCATATGAATTATTCAGAATTTAGTACTCATATATTTTAGTTCACATATTTTAAAGTAATAGATCTGAGATATATCTCTTCATTGACACGGGAATTTTGTTTGTCATGCATATCAAAATATGGTAATATCGAATATTTTAAAATTTAGAAAATATGAATATATTTAGTACAATAACATAAATTTTTTGTTTATGTTATAAAACATAATATTTATTTTATATGATAATATTTATTTTGTATAATAATTTAATAATTTAAATTTAAATTTTGTTTTTATTCAGAGAAAGGTGCAATAACGTAATTTTATTTTCTATATACTTCATTACACAACAAAGATATAAACTATTTTATTGTAATTTGATCAGTTTATACGAATAAACAAGTTTGCATTTTATTATGTTATTTATTATTGTTTCTGAAATTTTGTGCGTTTTATATTACATTTCATTTTTTTAGATTCTATTATTTCCATACTTTTTATTTATTTTTTTTTTTTATAAATAATACTAAAATTGGAATTAAATTTTAAATTAAATTTTAAATTTTAATTAATTGCATATTATAACTAATATATTATAACTAATATATATTTCCAAAATTCGAAATACGTTAAAACATTAAAGTTTTGTTGGATATAGCAGAGTAGTACTTTAAAATCGGCAACCGTACATTGAATCTGTCAGTTAGAATCGCGAAAATGATAAGCAACGCGTCACGAGCGCGTATCAACACATCTACACACGCGCTAATACTAAACATCATCGCCTTGTGTATTTCGTCTAAAAATGTGGTCGTGATAAGTAGAAAAAGATCATGGTTATCTCTTGTAAACATTTACGATCTTTAGCACGGTTTTAGTTAACATAGATTAAATAAATATATATGAAGCAGACATAAAAAGATTCTTTATCGAGATATGTATGTCGCATTGCATATTAAATCAAGTAGAAATCAAGTAGAAAAAAAGATGCAAATTACAGATTACTATAGCTACGAACGATAATTGATCGCTTAGTAATCAGAAGAATAAAATTTACATAAAAATAAAAAATTAAAATATAAAAAAAAGAGATTACTAGATACCAAAGGTCTTGCCTTATCGAATGTCTACATTACATTCCTATGTTCAAACATATTCCCAGTTTTTGTATACCGCTTGTTACTTAACAATGTCCGACATATTTTATTCTACGCTTAGTATTTTATATCAAGAGAAATTAAATTTTTATTTTGAAAATAATGGCACAAAGTGGACCGAGTCAAGTTAAGTAACAGAAAGCCGTGATATATTGATCGTGCATTGCGTTTCTTGATTAATTTAAAATCTGAGAAAATATATGAAGACACATGTTCTTTATAATACGTTAAATATTTCATGACCATAAACTGAATTTTTTACGACATACACTATATACGCAAGATATAAACATTTGCGCGACATAATTCAAGCCGACAGGCAATCGGTCTACGTTTTGTTCTATTACTTTTCAGGTCGTCTTTACGACAAATACCGCGAGATATCAAACACAATGATATGCTATGATTGTTAAGATTACTAATTATCTACTTCCACCGTTCGAGGTTTATTGCGCTAATTTGGAGACGTCGCGCGTGTCGAACGGATCATAGCTTTGTGTACATTTTCCTCGCGTTATTCATCCGTCACGATATAGCGAGGTGCACGTCACATTTACATCGGGAGTGTGGTGATAAGTATCGCGCTATTATAGTATTTTGCTGATTAGCACGTGGCTGCAATTAATTTGCGAGTGTTTTGTTGTCGGCGGAACGCGGAAACAATAGAAAGAGCCTCGGTAGACATTGGACAAAAGTAACTATGAAATAAAATTATCATTTTGTTATCTCACTATCAGTTGCAAAATAGTGACGTTTAATTTGTTTTATATATGCAACGGTCATTTTTTAATTTGTTAATTATTTGTGTCGTCGTTGTACTTTGGATACGTTTGGATATGTTTTACAAATCAATATAGTCATATCTTTGCTGCTGCACATGAGTGAGTTTGAGAATGAAGTTTAGTTCTTAATTTGAGATGACAAATCTGTGAAAATTGTATATATAAATACATATGCATGCAAAAATTACTGATTCTATTGGAATCTTTTATTTTAATCGGATTGGACTGTCTAATCTCTTCTAATCATCAACATTTTTTACACAACTATTATCTATTATCTAAATTTTATCTATTAAATTAACCGACAATTTATTCTTGCATTATTTGAAACAAAACATAAAAATAAGAGATGCATGATTCAAGAACATTGAATAATTCATATGTGGCAGTTAAAATTTTTTATCGATTTGTCACGTCAATGTAAATATGACGCATATGCTTCGTCAAAGTTCACAATTCGAGGGGAAGTTCGAGCGAACTACGTACACGCGCGCATTCTCCTGTCATTTTTTTTTTTATCATACGCGCAATTCACGTTCCGCGCCGCCGGCATCCCCGATTCAATCTAGACAAGATCGAAGGGTAGACTCGAACGGAGGGACAACACGTCAGTGCGCGGTCGTGGGTAGATGCATGTGTGTCAAGAGTTCGTAAGGGAGAATTCGCGTTCAAAGACAGAAACGCCCAACTTCTCGAGCGGGCGAAGCTTTATGATGGCCAAAGTTGATGGCGCGTCGCACGCGGATGGACGAGCAAAATGCTCGCCACGTGACCATTCTTGCATCCCACCGACCTCGAACTATGGCGGCTCATATCCGGCGGTGGTTCTTCTTAAAGCCCGTCAGCCAGAATCGCCAGAATCTCTTGTAATCTCTTGTAATCTCTTGTAATTCATAAGTACCGCGTCTCGAGGATCTAACTTCGCAACGCACGTTGTTACGCAGCAATTTTGATCGCGAGCGATCATTCGAACGGGGACAAGAAACTGTTTTTGCGTTCTCTAATTGCCTTTCGATGCTCGTGTCTGAAATCCGCAAGTAATATAGGATTACCAGGGAGACGTCGTTCTAAGAAATTTGGCATCAGCCATATTCCTTTTGCACTCCCACGGACGAAAAAACACATAAAAAATACTTCACCCTTTATTTTTCAAATCGGACAGTTTCCCTTCCTTTTCTTTTCATTTTTCCTCTTCCTCCTCTCTCGTCAATTAAAGTTAAACCGCAATAAAAATTCTGTTAGCCCCGAGAAATCCCCGAGCATGAAAAAAGCTCAACGGATCACGATACGGATTACTCGCGTCTTCGGGATGCCACTTCTTCCGAGTATCCGAGTTGATAGCGAGAACGTAAAAGGATATGACACTGTATTATTCTAAGAACGATCGCGGCCCTTCCCTCTTCCTTCCAATATCCAGTCGTTGTTCCCCTCTCCCCCCCTTCCCCCCCCCCCCCCCCGGCGAAGTGCGTGTCGCGCCGTTGAAAATTTCACGGCGGAAGCGCCGGCAGCGTTCATCTGGGATTATTGCAAACGAGGAAAGAGGGAGAATGGAGGTGTGCGCGCGCGCTCGTGTGTCGCGTCTATGTGAATGAAATCGCAACGGTCGAACAACTTCGCGCCGACGGTCGTAAAAAGTGCAGCGCGTATATACACATATACTCGCGGCGTACATGAATGGCGCGCGATACCGACACGTGCCTCACCGAAACTCGCATCTGCTCGCGAGCTGGCGAAACTGCTCTACGTGGACTGAAAACGTACAACGTCGGGGTCTAATAAAGGCAAAATTCATTTCGGCGCTGCGCTGTTATTTCACAATGCGACGAGATAATTTCCCGCGTACATACTTACTCGCGAAAACCTGCGTGAACCTGTTGGTGATCTTCACTTCAACCTGAATTTACGTTAAAATTAATAAAATAATTATTTATTTTATTAATTAAGAAAAAAGTTTATGGTTAAGGTTAAATCTTTAAGGTTTAAAGTTTATAGCTTTTTAAAAAACTATATTAAAACTTTAACTGTATTAAATAAAAATTTAGCTGTTAACTTTTAACTTTTTCTTTATTCACTTATAGAAAAGAATATTATTTACTTTGAAACTTTTTTTTCGCGATCCTGATTAATTGCCGGTCTATTTTTGACTAGTTATTGATCAGAAAATAGCAGAAAAATCTAAGTTTTACTTGATAGAAATTAATATTTGACCAGTTTAAGAGGATTAGTTTGACTTGGCTAGTTTCCGGCTAGTTGCTGACCAGTATTATCTCACAAAAAAGAATAAAAACTATCCAGCTTCTAGTGAACAAGTAACCAGTTTTTCTTATATATTTTCCTATTTGGGAAATTCGACACGTTTTCCCCATCGCGGGGAATCGAAACGTTCGGAACACATTGCTGATTTCATGATTTTCAATCAGTGCTATAGCGCAAAAAACTGATTTCTATATTATTAAATAAAAACAAGAGATTGTAGGACCGCGAGGAAGGAGGCGAGACACTTTGGACGCGTTGTTACAATAATATTAGCGATCAACACTTCTCGATATGAATAAAAACGGCGATGGAATTTTAGAATCGCGCCGGTGTAAAAAAATGTAGGATATATATGTACGGCCGGGTGGATGTGCGAAAGGCCAACATGGAAATAGCAGCCGCGCAAATCCGCGAATTGGACAGCGTCGATTAACACAAGATCGTTTTGCTTTATTTGTTTTTCGTTTATCTGCTTTCGAGCACGATAAAAGCGCATCGGCGCGCGGATTCGTATGGCTACCCTTTGACAATGCTAGCCGAATCAATCGCAAATTGCTTTCTCTGTGCCGCGCGCTACCGTCAATTCGGCGGTACATGTCGCGCCATACACACGTGGGGCATACCGTGTAGCAAAATTTCATAGAGTTCGCCGTATTATTCGATACGGTATGGGGGAAAAAAAAAAAAAAAAAAAAAAGGATTCGCCACGCGGGCACACGTGTCCGAAATTTTGATAACGAAATTATTACGAGCCACTCGGACCCTGTCCGCCGTATCGAATTACAGAGGCATAAACGCGAGACGAGAATTTGATAGACACTTTCGAGAGATTTCTCGCACTCACGGGGTTATCCTCCGCCGAGAACGATCCTTCCACGTGTATCCCGCGAGGCAGCCACTTATGGGGTAGCGTATATATATATATGTATGTGTACATACATGGTATATTATGTCTCATGCATACATGCATGACTCGTGTACATACGTACGTCGGGAGACGCACTTATGTAGCCGTGTAACACGCGTGCGTGTATCCCTGATCTCTCCGCGGACAACGTCAGCTTACAAATTGCCAAACTTCTTACGAGAGCTTGTTCAAAAGGTTGAGAAGGGAAAGCAGTGCCGCCGGCAGGATGAAAGGACGAGGAGAGGAGGCACTTGTACGATCCAATATCCGACAAATCTGGTCTCGCGCGCACGGGTCAAATTTCTCTTACAATACAAACGAACGAAATAGTACGCTGTACACGGCATTTCCTATCGATCGCACGCGAGGGATGAGATTATAGAAAATAAATTACGTTCATCGTACATCGAAATAAACAAATTCGTAATTATTGAAGAACTACATTTACGATCTCCTTGACATTTGGTCTTTAACCAAATTAATTCGTTACAAAAAAGTAATGAGTATTAAAATCATCAGGGATTCCGTTTAATAAATGTGACGTTTGTGACGAATCGGGAATTTTATGGAAAGGAAAGTTAACGCTTAATTGTGAGAATACAATCAAAATGTGTCTTACGTATATCTAGAAAGTTCTAAAACAGATAAAGATAAAAAATTTATGCTTTCTGTCATATTCAATGTCATACGCGTTAAGTAAAATAAAATAATGATCCTTTTCCATTTGCTTCGATACTTTTGTCCGCGAAATATGAATTTTAGTAGGCACGGTAGTCTCTTCCGTGTTCCATGTATACATAAAAAACAGCGGAGTACGTATATACGAATAGCGTATATTCCTGCGCAATGTAACACGTAGCGCGGAAGAAAACAGCTTAAGGTTCTTTCCGCGCCTTTAAGGGTAGAAGAGATCCTACGTTAGGGGACTCCACGCTACCGCCCTACTAGGAGCGAAGTCTCACTCTTATTCTTACCTTATAACTTTATCCAATTCCCATGAATTCTCCCTCGTTCTCCCGTAGAGCAGCGGCGTCTCTTCTCCGCGCGGACTTTGCCTAGACGAGATCCTCGGCGCGTGAAAGTGCGTTACACCCGCTGAATAAGAAACAAGAGGACCGGCGATTACAGTCGCGAGTAACGAAAACAAACGGTCGTACTTTTTGCCGAGTCAGACAGGGCGAAAAGTTGCAAATTGCTGTAAGTCGAAGGGAAATTTAAGGATCCACGGCCGATTTAAGACCAGCCGAGAGACCAGCAAAGTTCGTCGCGCCACGCGGGGGAGGTCGAGTGACCTTCGCCTTCGTTTACGACTTTTGGACTTTTTCTCGGAGAGAGAAAGGGGACCCTTCGCCTCGTTTCCCTGGCTCCTTTCCCTTCCTTTATCCTCCCGCAAGTTCGCTCGTTCCCCGCGAACCTATAAATTCCAACGGTAAGACGCATAAATCAGGCGTGCGTGTGCGAACGTGCGTATATACATATATATATATATATATATATATATATATATATATGACCGCGGGCGGTCGTCGGCTGAGCGATTAGAATTCCGGACACGACGAGGGACCTTTCGCGCTGCAAATACAAGATCGATGTAATCATAATGCGGAAGGCCCCGAAAGCCCGGGAAGGTAGCAATCAACGCGTCCTCCGGACAAATAATCCATCAAGTCGTCCAATGACGCGTCCTTTCGTCGGTTCTTATCCTCTCTCCCCCTCCCCCTCCCCTCGCTTTTTCTCCCCTCGGGATCTTGTGAAAAAAGCCGAAGGGGGGACACATCGGTCAGTTTGATTGGCCCGAATATGCATCGCGCATTCCACGGGATGCCCCAAATCGCCTCGGCTGTCCACCGATGGGAGCTACTTGGAGATGATCGATGCTCGACCGATATTGGATAGCAACATATGGAGTGGCATATCCAGTTTGCGAGCCATAATAGGTGGTGGTGGTGGTGGTGGTGGTGGTAGTGGTGGCGGTGGTGGCGGGAGGTTTTTTCGCGCGCTAGAAATATCACACGGATCGGATGTTAGTTCAGGATCCCTACCTAATGATCCACCGGTAAAGAAAAACGTGGTCGCGAACATCTGCGCGAAATCTTCATTTTTAAATTGGACGGGTTCATAAAGCATTCACGACACGTGTAGCGAAGTCTAAGAAACCAATAAATATGATAAATATAAGCACATAAGAAAAAAATTACAATAATATAAAGAAATAAATTAAAGAAGCTTTTAACAAAACTAATAAAAGAAAATTTTAGAAATATATATCGCATGATTTTCATATCAATATTTAACGAAATTATATCATTATCTATTATATAAGCTCTATATATATATATATATATATATATATATATATATATATATATATATATATATATTATATAATATATATCAGGTTGCATAAATAAAGATACAGCGTCCACTTAAGAGCAGCAGATGTACATTGACAGAATAAAGCGAAATGGAAAAGAAAACGGGAAAAGAGGAGCGCAAGCAAAATAATAAGAGTAATCTTGTGTCATGTTTTCACCCTCGGGGTTCTTAATCAATTATTTTTCAAATTCACCATCCCTACGGGCGACCCCGCGTCTTCATGTCGCTAGAAACGATTCCTTTTGAAAAATTGATCCAGTGTCTTCGTTTAACGTACTCCTCGAGTGCGCCACTTTTTCCTTTCCTCGCTGAGGAAAGGTAAGTAGGTCGACGATGCACAGGCGGGAAAGGGCTGCCATGTCGACCGGGTCGGAAGGGGAGGGGAACAACAGGACGCGCGCGAGGGTGGACGGCAGAAGGAAAGGGCGTGGTGCGATTTAATTCGACGAAGGAAAATCGAACGACGCAATTTCGCGCGGATTAGGATCGAACGGCGCGACGTTTTCTCTGCTGCGATAGGCTTCATTAGGCGCCGAGATTAAACAAATTGTGCGCGAGAGCGTCGAAATGAAAAACCGGAATGATCTCCCTGATGGTACCTCTCTCGCTCGACGTGGCCGTACTGTACCTCCCCATAAGTCTTCGCGACACGTATTAAGAAATTTCGCGTCGCGCATTTAATGTCGTCGTCGTCGTCGTCGTCGTCGTCGTCGTCGTCGTCGTCGTCGTCGGGATAACTTCGTTGCCGTTAATCCCGCGTATAAAATGAAATCTGTCACGGGACGCGCGCGCAGAAGCCGAACGCGTTTCGCCGCGGCCGCCAATAAAATTAAATTCGCAGCGGGAAAAACGTCGGGCGAGTTTATTGCACGTCGTGAATGTTTATCCCAAATAATCCATGGCGATTGACTCGGACAAATATTTGCACGCCGCTCGGCCCGGCCCGAGAAAGAACTGCGGGACCGAACAACAAATAACCGGGAAACAAATTAACGTTCGATGGAAAAGTGACGAAAGAGAATCGAGCAGGATTTCGTCATCGTCGTAGCCGTCATCGGGCGAGTGTGCGAGAGCTCTTTTCGCCTATCAATTCCGCGCTCTTTCATCGAGCCGACGCACTTGTTGTCCGCCAGCGCGAGAGAAACATAAGAGCTTCCTGGCACATCGAATTCTTCAGTCGTTAGGCGCAGAGGCTGTAATTGACGTGGTCGAATAATGGAGTGCTGCCGATGGGCACAAAGGATGGTGGAGGAGGGGCGACTTAAAATCGAAAGAGAGAGAGAGAGAGAGAGAGAGAGAGAGAGAGAGAGAGAAGGGGGGCAGGAGGAGTTGCGAACGAAGCGTGTTGAAGGGTATGTTGGTCGGTCAGAAGCAAAGTTCCTTGCGATCCGAAAGGGAGGCAGAACGTTTTTATCCCGTTTCGAACCCCTCCGTCTGATCAGGGAAGCCTCTCACGACACGAGTGATTTATTCCCTCCATTTCTGGGGATTATTTTATATATCCAGAGCCCTTTTGCCCCCCCCCCCGTCCCCCTCTCTCTCTCTCTCTCTCTCTCTCTCTCTCTTTGCAGAGCACACACACCGCGGGCTTCCCCGGTCGCCGTCGTCGCTCTCGAGACTCCCGCCCGACGAAATCACCCATCGATACGTCGAAGAGTTCCCTCGATCTATCCGTGGTTTTGCCAGGGAAAAAAAATTCCGCGAACTCCTGACGCAGCGAGAGCCACGGCGGAGGTTCGTGTCGGGGAAATGGGGACGCGTTTATTAACCCTTATCGGGGTTGTCCATCATCGTGTCAATGGACACGCCACATAAGAAAAGCGGGTGTGTAACAGCAAAGCAAAAAAGTCATTTTCCTCGTGTCATGAGTTACATAAGAAAATTGCTTCTATGCGCGATGACAATCTCTGAAGATCTTTCAGGAAAGTCGATTAGCAATTTGTAAATTATGAAAATCGCATCGATATTACTAAGAATAAGAGAATTGTTAAATTATTGACCTAACGTTAGATACACAGTCGATTATACAAATCGCAGATTCTTCTCGCGCGAGCTTCGCGGGTCTTGCGGATTTTACGAGAGGACTCGACGGGGACGGGGAGAAGACGAAATTTTTCGTACGAAAGGAGATGGGAGAGGGAGAGGAAGGGACGAGTGCCACGACGATGCCATAAGTCCTGAGATTTGAGAGATACCGGCGCCGGGTTCCGGTAAATCACCGACGATCACTCACGAGATTCCGCAAGATAAGAAGCGCGCAGCGAGGCGTATCCTGTGCCGTCTCGTCGACGAGATCTCCTCCGTTTCATTTCTATCTTTGGCGCGGAGCCTCGACCGGCGATCGACGCGGCCGCGCGGATTGTAAACGACGACAAAAATAAGCGAGCGCAATGTCGCGCGCGATTCTTGCTCATTGAATTAACGATGGGCGCACGTCTCTCTTTCTCTCTCTCTCTCTCTCTCTCTCTCTCTCTCTCTCTCTCTCTCTCTCTGGCCGGCGAGCCGTCTGGTTTGATGGATTCCCGCCGGTCAAGGCGCGCACGTGCCGCGATACACCAACTATCTCGTTGTCCCGGTTGTATCTGATTATCGTTCACCGACTTTCGCGATACCGCGGTGCGGCGTGTAAACCGCGCGAACCATAAATCTTGCGGTGCGAAAAGGCCGCGCGCGCTCGCGTCATCGGACAGAGGCGATATTGCGATGCCGAGAACGCGCGAGCTTTCTCGATACAGGACGACACGAAAGAATGAAACTCGAATGAAATATCGCGACTCGTAAATCAATCTCGCTGGTTCCATAATGTAATGCGTGATACCGTGCGTATACCGTTAACCTATCACGAGGACAGTTATCCTCGCGGGGGAAAAAAAGGCGCTGGCTCGAAAATAGATTAGTAGGGTGAATTCGAATTCTAGCTCTCAATTCCAGTTCTCCATTCTCCGTTTGCATCATATTTTTCTTGATCCCCTAATGTTCGCACATTTTTGTAACATATACAAATAATTTATTGAATCTATATTTCAGTTTTATAATATTTATCAATTGATATTACTATTGATAATAATATAAAATGTTATCGATAGATTATATATTATAGAACCTAAATTGTGATATTATCGTTAATTCTTTCCTTGTCCCGGTCTTTCGCGACGAATTCCAAGGAAAACGTTTCTCATAATTCATAACGAGACACAACGAAACGGCGTGGTTCCCGCTCCAATAATGTCCGCGACGATAAAAAGCGACAATGCGAGCTAAGTGACCGTTCCGACCATTATAGTTAAAGTGCCGGGAAGTGACGTCGCCGTGCCCGCACGCAAGACATCGGCATATTCACAAGATTTTCGTAGGAAGGAAGCGACGCGTCCCGGATCTCGCGGAGTGAAAAAGAGGGCGACTCGCAACAAATCATCCGATATCTTGGAAGCCATGCGCGTTCCACGCCGGCTTCGAGCGAACTCTTCGAGGAGAGAGAGAGAGAGAGAGGGGGGGGGTGCCCGGGTGGTAAGAACTTTTCTTATTTACGAGCAAGCTTATTTCTTCAGGCTGCTGCATATGGATATCAGACCGGCAATGCGAGGATGCGAGGACGAAGCGCGTGCAACTTTAATGGCGGAGCTTCCAGACCCTTCCGCGTCACTGGTCGATTCGTTCCTCCTGGAGGGCCGCTTATTTGAAAACCCGCGAAGGAACGTATTCCAATTATATGTGTGTATGTGTATGTGCGTTAAGAGAATAAGTTTCCATCAAGCCAAAGTCACGAATCGCGCGAGTTGATAGTGTTGGATTTATCGGTTGACAGAAAAAGCGAATAAACAATTTTGCACAGTTGGAAAGATCCTCCTTGGGAAAGCCCCCGAGAAAGAGAACACGCTATGACATAATTTGCAAAGAGATTTCATGAGAAAGGGGATACGGCGAAAACGGCGCTCTATTTTTTACGGCCAGTTTGCCGCGGACAGTTTTCGGCGTTCTCGAGAAATTTTAACGCGACGTTGCCCGTTGCTTAAGACACTGTTAAACCACCTCACAGTACACTTATTTTTACGACTCAGACTTCCCCTTGCGTAACCGTGAAAACTTTGTGCTCTCTCTACGTCCGAAAGTCGTCCAATAAAGTCGAGCTACGTACTTTAAGGTACTGTTTCCCCGTGCACAAGAGAGTGCACCGGCGAAATCACCGGCTTAAGGAAATTAATCCCCGTGAAAAAGCCGACGAACATTTTCGCGACGAAGTTTTCGTCAAGCGTGCCATATTCACTAGCCGAAATGAAAATCGTATTTCGCCAGGCGACGACTCCTGCTGAATGTCTACTCTCTAATTAGGAAGGAGGTTTTGACATGAAGAGGACGACTCGAAAGTACGAGAACACAGAGATCAGAAGCATCTCGAGTCTGATTAGGGCTCTCAAAGTTCGAGCAAAATGTTGCCGGTGAGGTCACTCGAGTCGTTTCTTCTGGATAAATCAACTACGAGGCGAAGACGTCTCACTGGTAATCGCAGCCGCGTACATCTCTCATCATCTCGATTCTCTTTAAAAGAACTTTCGTTCGTCGAGATAATTGTGAAGAAAATTCTTCATAATTTATTTATAAATCGCGCTGTGTGTTTTTGTCCTCTTCCTATTTATCTTTTTCGACACAGAACAAAATTGATGCACAATTGCCAAAACGATCCTATGTGAGATCAACGACAACTATTCACGAAGTTGGCGCAGCGAGAGAACCAATCGACATCGCGGAAAAGCAACAACAATAAAGTTCGAGAAAGTGCGAGTAATCGATGTCATGCCTTTTTTTAGAAAGGATTATTTTTACCATTTTACACTTACGGGACTTTTACAATTTCCTGCAATTCTACTTGTACATTTTTATACACATAAATAAAAGAAAAAAGAGTTAAACAGCATATCCCGCGCGTTTGCGGTTTTCGGCATTCCCACCCCTCGATTAATTTCCATCAGCTGTTGTCGACGCGAGACGGGGCAACCATCGAGCTGATCGAGTGCAGACGTCGAGGACTACAGATTGATCTTCTTAGAAGGGCTAGAAATTCGTTTCACGGTTAGCGATGGACAAGATTTGTTTGACTTCTGGCAGAAATCCCCAATCGTTCTCGGACAGGAAAGGGACGGTCCGTTCGTCGACCTGCCGAAATTGGATGCAGGATTTGCTCGTGAAATCAAAAGACATCGTCGCGCGTCTTACGGACCGGAGCAAAGAGAGCAAAAAAAAAGAGAGAAAGGAAAACTTTGGACTTTTGTAGCAAGAGAAAAGAGCAATCTGTATAACAGGCGAGATTCCTTCCCTCATTTTTTTCGATTCCATAGACGGACGCGACTTGTCATACAAGGGGAATACAAAGAGAAGGGGCACCGAAACAGCCGGCTCTTTATTATCATATAGATTGTGATCGACTCATTACCTCGATACGCATTGTTATTGTTCTTTCGACATGAATAACGAGAGCAACTTGCGACATCATTGCGAGAATATCCTCGTCCTATAAAAGAAAATTCAACATTCATTAATCAAACTTTATATAGCGATGCTAATAACATGTGAAATATTTTTTTGAATATATTGTCATGTGTGTCAATTTTTTTGCGGGAAATAGATATTATTTGATAAATAGTAGTGTATAATTGAAGTTTAACAAGATTATATACAGCATCAGAAAAAAAAATTAATCGCAACATAATTACTCAATAGTCGGTAGGAAATATTTAATTAATTGCGCGGAGGATGAATTGTAAATATTGACTCAACGGTTATTAATTGAAAAGGGGATTTCTCATGTCGAAATGGCAATATTGGCGTCAATACTGTTTACTGCGAAAATATTGAAACATCTCAACGAGATGTGCTGGAGGAGTGTTAATGTCGCATACTAATGCGAAATGTAAGCAACTAATTAAGAACAAGAAGTATAGTGTGGAATACAAATACAAAATTAAATATTTTTTTACATAATTTTACATAAGTAGCCGGAAGTAATTTCTTGCGCTCAAAGATTCTTGTAAAATTGTATTCTCTCATTTTCAAATTATTTCAAATGCTAAAGATATATTATTTGCATTTAAGCTTATGTTAATCTAATGGTCTGCTTATTTCGATTTAACCTTTTTATTTTCTAATAATATTTCATATAAATATCTTTAATTTTTAATATATACATTTAAAGTGTACATTTAAAGATTGATCACTCTAAAAAAATACATAGCATCTAAAAATTTCACACACACACACATATATATATATATATATATATATATATATATATATATATATATATTAAGGAGTTTACTGGAAAAAGTAAAGGAAAAAGTAACGTGTTCACGCGGAGTATTTTACGCAGGCTAATCGCGGATGTATCTTCGATATCGAAACAAATGCCTTTTAATCTCACAAACGTTGTTGCCGCTCGTTCGGCGGCGTACTTACGTACACGTTTACATGCGCGCTACCTAACGACATTGCTATCCGCAGGCATGTTAGGGGAAGAAACGAACGGGGTTGGCCGGAGGGTAGCGACGGCAGGGTAGCCGCGTGTAAGAGCGGCTCCCCCGACGTGTAAGGTACGAGTGTAAGGCTCTTAAATGGTTATTGGATTGAGACTCCGCACGAACGAGCGGGAAGTTACTTGGCGATATCCTGTCGCGGTAGGATAGGTCCTCGGCGAGAGGAGGGAAAGCGAAGGGGTTGCGAGCGGCAGGGAGGAAAGGCGAACGGAGATATAAAAGAACGACTCGTCGTCCTACACACACGTCTGGATGCGACAGAGAGAGAGAGAGAGAGAGAGAGAGAGAGAGAGAGGAGACGGAGGGATTGAAAAGAGCGTCGAATACGGCCGGTTATGTGGGAATTTGTATGCGTTGGATGTAGCCGCTATCCCGCGTACGTTTAGTCAGACGATCAAGTTTTCTTAGCGCTTTATTACGTCGCGCTATCGCTTCATTGGCAAACGATGATTGTTAAATATTTAGACTCGTATTTTCATTCGGCACGCTAAAAATGGCCGTACAGCTTTTGGCCCGAGCTCCGGCTCCGTTACAGCGCGATGACCTTCGCGTCGAATGTGAAAAAGATCGAGATCGCACGAGACGTATTTAAATGTCAAACACGAAACTCCGTATAAATATCAATAGCCGACGTATTTACTCTTTACATCAGATAAATTTATAAAGATATAATAGAAACGGAATAGATGCGGAATAGATGTAGATTAACTTAGTCTCTCTCTCTCTCTCTCTCTCTCTTTCCTTGATCGAGGATATTTTATACTTATTACTTATAAATATTTCACAAGCATATACTATTACGGAGTAATTTAGTTTTATTATAGCAGCGAAATAGCTACAATACGATAAAAGCAGAACGTGTAATGAAATTTCGGATATATCTATCACAGTAAGTACTCTCATTAAGTATTGACGTAACTACATATCGTTGGCCTCCATTATTCCTCTTTCTGTCACTTCCGTTATTTCTGTTTCTTTGTAACGAATGCGTGCCGCTCATTAATGAGCTTTTTCATGCGATAATCGTAATCGAGAAAGGTATTCCCCTTCAAAGTACCGAAACGTCGCCGCGAAATCAGATACCGATTTCGTCAGAAAAACAGAACAGAATCTGTACAGCTACCTCATTGCGTAGCGATGTAGGGAATATTCGCGTAACCCGGGTAATATTCTGCGGACGTATCTGTCAAGCCGGGAAATATCGCGAAAATCGAAACGTGCATACGTTGGAGCGCTGCTCCGAAAAGTATAACAAGACAAATCTCGCTTTATTTTGCATGCGAAATCTGTTTTTTGTTTATGCGCGCGTGAGGGTGCTTTAACTCGCGATGACGGCGCGACTCGATTATCCGCGTGATTAACCGCGATATCGCAGCAAAACAGCAAATTGCAATATGACTCGCGCGCTCACGATCAATCACCCTATGCGAATCAACGAGGAAACGAGGTAAAAGAGCAAAAACCAACCGACGCGTACCACCGCCACTCGACGCGCGCGCTGCGAGAATTCGCAGGAATATACGGATTGCGGCGCGTCGATTACCCGAGGGAGGTAATCGCAATCGCGAATCGCTTTCTGAACGTAAACGCAGTCTCACGACGATCGTTAGTTGGTTACCAGTTACGCCGGCCCTTCCCACTTTCTTCGGAACATTCGAACGCGACGTGTGTTAGTACCTACATGCGCTCTAACAGCGTAGGCAACAAGCTTCCGTAGCAAACTGTTACCGATATTACTCCAGCACTTAGTTACCAATTTACTCGGTCCGAGACTAATTGCGAAAGCAGTTTCGACGATCCGCGTACGCTTACATGTAAATCCGGATGTAAACCGGGGTCATGCCCAGTTATTGCCTCGGCGATCCCGACGATCTCCTCTTCTCCCGTCCCCCCCGCCCATTGCCGTTCGGAATACGTTTTTAGGAGCTCGTTGCCGTCTAAACTGCCCTAATAACGGTGATTAACCGTCGGAAATTTACTTTGATCAAAAATATGCTCTCGTTACGAAAGATGGGTGATTCGAGCTTTCGTTATGACCGTTTCACTAATTTCAGTTCCCGGTTTTATCGTAGAAATTAATTCGGAGGCCGCAGAGGGGGAAGTTCCCCTAATGTCGTAAAGAGTTGATAAAAATTTATTGACAAATTAATTTTGCGCGATCTCGTTTCTTTCAATCTCAACACAAGAAAATTAATGCCGTACTTAATTCTTATAATCTCATGGATCAAGACATAATTAATTTTATGAAAATATTATTTGCATCAATTATTTGTTATTTTATGAGATAAATATATGAAAGAGGAGAGACTGTAATGACAAAAAGTATATGGATATTTATATAAATATATTTATATCACTTATTTGTTTTATTAATATACAGATCTCGCATAGGTACTCCCTCGCAGCGATAAAAGTTAATGGAAAAATTTTCATTTCGTGATTCTAATCGTGGCCGTAGTCGTAGATGCGCTCTGTAAACGAAAACACACGGACGTTGCTTTTTTTTTCCTTTTGTCGTTATTTAAATTGCAAACGCGTGGCGTCTTAACATGTTACAAATTACTCAGAATGGAGGAGCCGTTTGCGCCATTGTACGACAGGCGGTCTCAATGCGCAATCCGCGGGGAATCAGAGAGAAAGACGCGGTAAACTTGTGCCGAAAGTTTCTGCCAAGAATCACGAGCTCGCCAATTAATTCGAGTGGCGTGGCGCAATTAATTTGTTTCGAGCTGCGGATGCCGCTCGTAAAACGTGCAGATAAAATTAATGAAACGGGAGGGATAACCGCCATTGCCGCCGTCGCGGTTACCTAAAGAGAGACCAGGGCGAGGAGATAGCGAGGAGGATAGAGAAAATTGTGAACTGTACGAAAAACGATTGGAAAAACGTGACGGGGCGAAGCTGAACGAACTGGAGCTACATCGTAAATAATATCCGTGGAAACATGGGCAAGAGATGTGGATCTGTAAAAAAGATCGGTGACTGCAATTGTTTTTTTAATTATCTTAGAAAATACATTTTCCATTCAAACGCGGTTCGCTATGTTTATTTATATGTGCAAATTCGAGAGACATGGCCGTCACTTAAAGAGCCATTCACTCATTTATCAGGCAAAAGCGAATGTAGAGAATCGATCGCGATAAGAGGGAGGAAAGAGGAAAAACAGTTTACCCTCTAAACCTACCCTCGGGTCGATTTTAATTAATACCCCTTGCACGCGAAATCACGAAATTGACGAAAAGTACCTCGAGCCGAAAGAAGACGAACGGTTCCTCCTCCTCTCTACGCCTGGTTTAAGAGGCGTTCCCGAAATTTCCGAGGAGACTCGATGAAACCTCTTTTGTTTCTCGGCGATGAGAGGGCAGGGATGGATGAAAAAGAAGCGAAGTACGGACAAGCAACGCGGGCCGGGGCAACGCGTTTACTCTGATCGTACCTTGAGCGCAGCGAGTAAACGATCCAATTAAATTTCGCGCTATTGTAATCCGAATGGGCCAAGTTGTATTGCATAAATAAATTCATAACGTTATATCTCTCCGCCTTTCCGCCGCGAGTCCCGTTTCCTTTGTCTCCGGCGCGCAATTTGCCCTCCTTCTCCCCTTGACACAAGGGTGCTCGCCCCGCAATTTATTTATCTCTGCACTTTCTCTCTCTCTCTCTCTCTTTCTCTCTCTCTCTCTCCCTTCCTTCCTCCCTTTCTTTCTCTTTCTACCGCGAGGTCCGGAGACAACGAAAGTCCTCTTCGAATTTGTTTAGCTCTCGAGTGAAGGGTTGTCAGTCTGTCAGGAGACGTCGCCTGCCCAAGCGCGGAAGAAATATCGTGCTGGCGATAACGAGGATATTAAGATCCGGCAAGACGGCTTCGCGAATATAAATCGCATGGCGGGCCAATTAAAGGGGGAAACCGAACTGATAGAAAGGGAGAAACTCAAATAGTATCGTAGAATGCACAAGGGGGATACGGTATATTATCTACTAATCATCCGTCTAAAATTTTTATCCTATATTCAATAATACTTTTCTCACACGTTCAAATCTCTATCTTTCTACCTGCTAATTTTAATCTCGGTTTAATTTATTCTTTATCCTCTTTTAATCTTCAGAAATTAAAAGAAGATAAAAAATATAAAACCAAGATTTTATGTATATAAAATATATTTAATGTATATTATATTTAATATATTTAATGTATATTAGTAAAAATGGACATAAGAATTACATATAATTTAATATCACAGCTTTTATGATCCAATACAATGTGAATCTTCTCAAAATTGTTTATGGGACAAATCAGAGAAAATCATAAAAATTGTTCCGAGCTTCGAGTGCACGGAGGCACTTGTCACGTTTTCCGAAGGAATTCTTGGCAAATATATCCTTTCCGAACGACGGTTCGTAACCCGTTGCCCCCGTGTTTTAAATACCGCCTGACCTCTTAAGAACGCCTAGAGAAAATTGAATCCGCTCCCAAGACAGTTATTTATGCAAAACACCCGCTCTTTACGTGATACACCACGACAAGACCAGGCCCGTATCCCGCGGGGAGCTCGTTACCGGCTATCGTAATAGGGAAAATATATGTGTGCGCGTGTATGTGGATACGTGCGCGCGTATAGGTGCGCGCGTACGCGGTTAAAACCGCCTGCGGTTTGTTATTTTTTTGTTTTTTTTTTTCCTTTTTTTTTTTTCGTCCACAAGTACTGAGTAAAACCTCGTCGCGTTCAGCATGCAAATTTCATTTTAGCACCTTAAGTGCCTTCTCTTCCGGAGTGAAAAAAAGGCGAAGAAGCGACGAGAAGAAACACGCGGGAACGATCTCGTCGACATCTTGGCGACTTCGAAGGGGGCCCTCCGGGAAGAGGCTGCCTGCCTACCGCGGCGCAAATTATTTCCATTCCTGGGAGACAGGGTGGCGGAAATGCGGCGATATTACGCAGATGCGTCTCTCTATCTCGCGTTAGAAAAATGGTCCTCGCCGGTATTCGTCGCGATCAACATCGCCAATGTCGGATTGTGTCGTGAGCGCAGCGTGCTCTAACCGAAGGGTTGCTCGCCCGAAACATTTTCCACGTCTCCCCCACAGCATAGATCGACGTTTCAGACCGAGCCTATCCCACTAACGTGAGTTGGTAGGTGGATCCTGGTGGATCAATAGCCTCTGTCTGGCCTCACCCTCTGCCGCCAGCCTCAGTGCCCTCATTCGCCGACAACTCAACTCCAAACTCATCCCCTCTCGCATCCCCTCGCCCTTCCCACCTATCTGTCTCACCCCTGGTGCTGTTCTCTCTGTTCCACCGCCGAGAGACCGCTTTTACCACCCCTACGCATCCCACAGATACCACACACACACACACACACATATATATATATATATACAGGCGCACACGTACGCGCGGGGGATTGCAACAGTGTGCGTGCGTTCGTGGCTTTATAACGGGGCGGGGGGAGGAAGGGGGGGTTGCACGCGGAGACGTATGCTCTCATGCTAGAAACGAGTCTGTCGATGTGGATGTACGCGGCGCCACGTGTACGTGTGCACGGAGGGTACACGTGGGCGCAGAGGGGTGGCTGCGCGCGGGGTGACCCATTTTTTAGCGTTTCACCTGTTTTGTCTTCCCACCCTTTTTACGCCAGAGCCCTACTTTGTTAATGGCCCCCACGCCGGTCGGTAGACGCCAGACGGTTTCTCCGATGCGAGAGTAATAGCCGTCGTCGTTTTTCATGCGCGCACTCGCTCTCGTACCGCGCCGCGCCGCGCCGCATCGCATCGCATCGCATCGCATCGCATCGCATCGCATCGCGTCGCGTCGCGTCGCGTCGCGTTGCCACCGGACGTTTGCAAACGAAGGCCCTCCGTAGATGAAAGTAGATACGGCGCGTACGCGACAGAACTTTCGATTAACGATCCCCCAATGTCATCGGTCGGCTTCCGCCGGCGACACGCGCCAGGTGCGTCGCGACGTGGAACGCGAAACGATAATAATCAAGAAGACGAGTTTTGTACCAGAGAGATACGTTCGGTAGAATAATTTCGACGGGAGCGTAATACGGATTAACGGGAATTTAGTAATATTATTTCCCCCCGCGGGTATACAGATCGCCTTAATTATACATGATCCCTCCACTCTAGATCGTTGAGAGTACGCGTAAGCGGCGGTTGTTGATAAATACAAGGAATATCAGAAGTTTAATACTTTCTCTTATAACGGATTCTTTGACGAAAGTTTGAGCCGCGATTGGGCGCAAGCTTTTAAATATCTTAGTAATTAAACCACAAATTTTCAAATTCCGTTAAACTCTTGCTTGCAAGAAAGAGAGAGGGGGAGAGAAAGATGAAGTTATTTCATTATCGATCTCTCAATAGCCAAGTTTTCCTTTAGTTTCGGCTTCTAATATCTCTGTACTCAGAGCAAATCGCGTGATGTCCGATACATCTCGTATCTATGGCGATTTTCTCTGATCGACGCTGCTGCAGCGGGACGAAATATCCCTCTATAAAGTTTTTAGTGCGCGTACCAAAGGTTGCGCTCGAAATTGAGGCGGAACGGAAGGAGGGACTAATAGAATAGAGACGGACGGAGTCAGCTTCCAGCCACCTTTAAAGTTTTTGCCATGCGGATGCGAAGCCTTTCTGGGTAGACTGTTCGCGCCGAACCCGCGTGGGCAATCCGCAGCGACGATCAGGTCGTAAAACTCAGTGTCGCGGTAATAACCACGGTAATAACTGGGCGCAATAACACGTACTGTCATACCGGGGGTACTCGAACGCATGGCGTGTCGAACAAAGTGGAGGAAGGAAGCGAGGATGCGGTGGGCTCCTACCCTGTCAGAAACATCCCGTTTCCACGTCCCGGTTTTCGCGTTTTCTCTCGTCGCTTACGTTTTCGCGTCAATGCTCACGTAACCCTCCTCCCCTTTCACCCCCTCCTCTTTCCTCCTACCCCTCCCGCCTTCCATCCCGCCGGCCGTACGTCGCGGCGTTACGAAGAGAGATGACAACGAAATACGCCCGAGCGTATCCAAGACAATGAACGGCGTCGGGCGTGCACGTACAGTAATACGAGGTTTCGTACACGTGCGCCGGAAGTGGGCAGATATCGTGTCGTACTACGTTAAATCGCCTCTTGAAACATTGTTGTAAACCTGTGTCTTGGGTGCAACTTGCCGAGGAACATTCGAGTTTCCCGTTCGCTAATTCCACGAGGCTATTAACCCCTCGCTCTCTTATTTTTATTAACCCCTACCATTTCTATTAGCCATTTCATTAATTCTTTAGTCGATAGCTTTTTCTCATGTAGGTTAAAAATTATCAAATAAATAACCCCTTCTATCAGATTATTAAAAAAAAAAAAAAAAAAACTTAACGACATTATCAACATTTTACTTTATCATACATGTTAATTCTGGATAGAATTAAAAATCTAGGATTTTTAGAAGATCATAATCATATTAAAATTAAAAGGGTTATCATTATTCGAAAGTAAAACTATTAGAAATGTCGGGAAAATTGTATAGTTCAGTTGAACGAATTAAACATTTTCTAAGAGAAATTCCGTACGTTACAATTATCTTTTTAATAAAGAAATAGGAATACGCGATATATAATGTGAAATTTGATATATCGATAGGCCCGGACCGAAGTTACGTTCCTGTCTTGATATTCTGGAATATGGGTGGGACGGGATCCGAGTTCTCTATAACGTTACTCGGGTACCCATGGCGTTGCGTATTACGTATCACGTAAATGCGCGGTATATGCACGCTTGGTATGCATTGGAACCCAGTGCAACGGGTGCATTGTTACGAGGGGGTGCGAGACGAAGGGCATGGGGACCGGCATCGGCGATGATGACGACGACGACGACGACAACGACGACGACAGCGACGACGACGGCGGCGGCGGCGGCGGCGGCGGTGGCGGCGGCGGTGGCGGCGGCGGCGACGATGGTGATGGTGGCGATGGTGGTTGAGGTTGGTGGTAACGGGTTAGAGCGAGAGCGGAAGGGTTTCGGTGGTGAAAGCGAGATGGGTACGATCGGTTGGATCCAATCAACATTTTACTGCCTGTAAAACTGCCCCATTTCGTAACATTGCTTCGTCCGGTACCGGCGCCCTTAAACTCAAACGTAAGTTCCAGTCTATTACCGTGCCAGCCAGGATTACGCCTCGCCACTGCATCGCGCTTAGGTCGGACCACCGGAAATAGAATCTACAAATGATTTTTCAAAAGGCGCCGGGAACTGTTGTTGCCGAGGACGCAACATCGTTGAAATCACATGCGCGATACTACTACGTGTACAATCGATTCTAACAAATAATCACCGGATTCATATCCCGAATATCTCGTAGATGCCTTTCTCTCGAAGCTGAGTATGGTACCCGTAAACGATATACGCAGGCCGTCCCGCGTCCAGAAACAATCTAGTAGATTATGAACGCTATAAATAGAAAGCGATTGAGAGAGAGAAGCCACTGATAAATAAGGAAGACAATCCGATAAAGCGTAAATAATCATGATTCTTTAATGGCACAATAACTGACTTGATCATCGGAAAAATAACGTTGTACATTTACGTTATTACATATTACGTTAGTAATCTCCGCTAACTCCCTCGATCTTTTTACTGTCCATAATATTTTATGTACATTGCACGCGATAGCACGTACTATTCCAGAAAGTGTTTAACGTCACGCTTCTTTCGAAGTAACGACACGCGGGTATCCTCGCGGGAGCCATGGTCCACCGCGAGGTCCGCAAGTGGACAACGGCTCGTTTCGCCCAGTGCTTTTGCGAAAGATCCGTGATGGCGAAACCATCCTCCCTCGGCAACACACATTGTTCCAGTTATTGTGCCATTATCTCCGAGTCCCAGGCTCTCGCGTGCGAGCGGAGGAAAGCAGTGGAGGTAGAGAGGTGAAAAAAAAAGTTTCTCAATCCCGTCCCGAGGAACGCAATCGACGCGAAACCACGACGGGATCCCCGCGACGGCATAAATTTTTGGTCCCATGGGTACAGAGAGAGAGAGAGAGAGAGAGATAAGCACTTATACCACCCCTCACTGTCGTCCATCTCGTCTCTTCGACAGGCATGAATAATTTCGAACATCAACACCGGGTCCGCGTGTCCCGAATAATTCGACGGTACGTCGAACACGAGATAAGTAGCGAATCGGGTAACGATTAAAATTTAACATGGAGCAATTAAGGCGCGTCCAGGATTCCAAAACCGGCTACGCGAGCCGGAGAATTACAAAGTGTCCCGAATAATTCATGAGAATCGAACGAGACAATTTCGGGAAATATCGCATGTATCGATAGAAGAATAGACGGATTCGGGCGTTCGCGTCGTCGGTCGTTTTGTCGTCGCTCGCAAGAATTTGCAGTCGCGCAGGAAACGCGGGTCGCACGACCCCTATACTAAGTTCACGGCCCTCGTTACGGTCCCTTTTACGGGCCATACGTGCCTCGGCCGCCCTTCACGTAAAACTTATACGCCGACACGTACACGCGAAAATACGTCGGCGTTTACTATTTTAGATACATCATGGAAGGCGAGAGATGCCTTCACTAACCGACGTGAAAGTAAGTCACTACGCGAGGGGTAATATATTTTTTATTGTTAATCTACGGTGATTTATGTCGGGCGCGTCTCCGTAACGTGCCTTTACTGCGCATCTCTGTCATACTCTGGACGTACCCCATGTCCCTTCTCTCATCTTTCACCTTCTGTATTGACCTCAACGACGAGGGTGATGCCTTACGGCCATCACCTACGGGGCGCATACACTGGACGCCTGTAGATTTCCAGATGAACTTTATCAAAAGAGAAACGACAAGAAACAGCAATTGCTTCTCGCATCAGTGTTCAAAATCTAAGTATATAGTTTTTTTTTTTTATTAGTTTTAGATGACATTGTTTAAATTTTTTCAATCTTAAAAATTATATTAAAAATTAGAAAAATCATATTTGAAGGAAAGTCGATTGTAAATTTATCGAGGAATCCATATAAAAAGGATAATATGGCGAAACTTCCAATATCCCGACTCTGGATTAAAAACTCATCACGTGTAATACTAGTTCATGATTTTCTATCACGGGGCAAAAATATCCCTGTTTGATCAGTAACAGGAGTAATCCCAACGGGAATTTTATATTCATGCTCTAGCGCAGGTTCGAATTAGTTTGCTGGCAATGTGCCTCGTTATGATGAGATATAGTGATAAATATAGTCCGACTGCCGACCCAACACACACCCTTTCCCGTGCGCTAACTCGCGAAACCACCCTTTTCTTTCGACTATAATAACCACGCACGCTTTTTTATGACGATTGCGCGCGGCTTCTTATCAAAATATATATATATATATATATATATATTCCTTAGCTTTAGCCGGTTCTTTCTTTCTTCATTTCGGCGTTTCCCGAAGAAAATCCGGAAAATCCAATCGGTGTCGCCGCATTCGTTTTATGCGTCGCGATCTCGGGCAAGGGGGACGGGTAAGAGGTCGGTTGTTTGGAGGCAAAGGGGAAAGAACAGTAGGCAGCTTTACGAGAATCCGGGAGTCGTGAGCGTAACTCCGGGCGTTTTGTACGTTTCTTACGTTCCACGTAAAGTCTGCGCCACCGCCGGTCGCCAGCACTACACGGAGCTACGATTTTAATCCGCTAACAGCGGCAACGCGAAATTTCGTTTGCGTTCGCTTGATTTACAGGGCGAGCGAGTGGAATGAGCGGAGCACGCGCGTCCGCGCGCGTAGAATACGAGCTTGATATATATATATATATATATATATATATATATATATATACATATAAGCGACCACTCGGAATAATAAGCCTGTCGCGAGTTATGCGAGCGTTGAGTAAACATCCGTCATAACGATAGAATCGGCCATCACGTTCGACGACGACGGTGCGACCGGCAAGTACATCAGACAGTATGTCTTTAAACGGCGAACAGATGGGGGGGGGTGTACGACGATGTAAAACGCGTCCGACGACAGGAATTCCTATCAGCGACGTAAAGCCGAGCCATTCCGATATTACGGCGGATACGAAAGTGCGATATTAGGAGTTATCCATTGCGCATTTTATGTCCCCGGCGATGGATCGGCCGCATAAAAGTATAAACAAATTTGCATTTATACCTGGAAACTTTCAACACGGAACGATGCATAACCCGTTTGATGTGTCGAAACGTGATCCGTACGATTATAAAAAAAAAAAAAGAAAAAATGTCAAAAGAATCGAAGATTGATCCGTGCGATTGAATCGACTGGATAAAATGACGAACTTCGTAAAAGTGTAGCCTGCGAATTTTTATCGGCATTTTTATACGCCCTTTTATTCTCTTTAGATCTTTACTGGCTTCCGACATCGCTTTATGAATATGACTTTACAAAATCAACGAACAAGAAAATTTTCAGTAGATTATAAAGCTCACTGAAGATGGTAACAAATTTTAAGTGAAAGAAGTTATGTATTATTCCATTCTTGTAATATCAAAATTTTCAGTTACTACAAATGCCTAAAAGTGTATCTAAATTCTTGAATTTACTGCGCTTTGATTTCTCCTAAAAAAAAAAAGAAAAAAAAAACAAAGAATGCGAACGGGTTATTATCATTGCGCGGGCAAAAGTAGCGGGGGTTTCTTACATTTTAAACGAGATCCTATCCGCGACGCGGTAATAAAGTTCGTTCCCGATTGCGCCTTTGTGCATCGCATTACACATTTCTTCGTAATGAAAGTGTCTCGCGTAAGGTTATTAGGGGGACGATTCCATTCAGGGAGGCATGACATTCTCTCGTTTGAGGCAACGTTGCAATAGCCTATGCAATTTCCTTCGCAAAATTGATCCGGCCCACGCAAAGGGAAGAAATACTGCATTGGAAGGGCTTCTTTCGCATCCTGCAACCCCGTGCCGGCGTCTAAAGGGTGTTGCACACGAGCGGGCGTGGGCGCGGGATCGTGGGCGTGCGGAGCTGATGACCTTCTGCTATCGCGTGGGTGTTAACGGTACGCTATACAGCCGCGAAAAGGACGTAGTCTTTAATCAAGAATGTGGAATAACAAGCACTCGGTTGCAACCAAGGCATTCTGTGGGTGTTACGAAATTGGCGAGCCGCACGTGTTTAATACGGACGGAAAGTCACCCTCGCATAAAGATCCTTGCAATTTCAGTTAAGTATTTTGACATTGGTGAAATATGTATTATACTGACAAGTACATCGAAGGAAAAAAAAAATGTAATTTTGATAACAGAATGTAAAATAGAATTTGCACATTGCTTAATTTTTAATTAAATGTTGGATTAGTTATAGAAAACATAATTTTGCTGGCAAATCTGATCTGAAATTGGCAAATCCTTGGTCAAATATAAATCTGAAAGTGATTTTGTAGAATATTCAAAATTATTATGTATGACGTTCAAATTAGTTACTAGAAAATCAAAATTTTTTACAATATTATTATCATATTTAAGGGTCTTATATAATAATTTTGATGATCCTACAAAATTATTTTCAAATCTATATCTGACCAAATTTATCAACAAAACTGTTCTTTCCGTTAAAATTAAATTCTTTATATACTCTATACTTGTATTACATTATTAAATATTATAATAATTTATTTCTCATTAACTTTTAAGATATTTGAATAAAAAACGAGGTTAATTTGTTTACTATTTATATCTGAATATAAATTAACTTAAGAAAATTCAAAGTGATTTATGATCTTTTAATAATTGCGTTAGTCTACGCAATATGAACAATCCAATATAAACCGAGCAGAAAATTTTCCTAGTTTACCGTTGAACTGAATAATGCGAAAAACACGTTCAGCTTAGAAGCCACGTCGCAATAATTTTCCATAGTTCGCACTGTTGCTTTGAAAGAATCAGCAGCCATGTATGATGAAATTAAGGCTAGCATTCAATTGCGGCGGATGCACGTAAAAATATTATATGTAAATATTTCCAATGCTTAAAAATCAATTAAAAAGAAAAAACGTCGCAAGAGCCATTCATGCGCTCGAAAGACCTCGAAAGAGAATCTTTGAAAATTCAATCGCGTTCAATGATCGATGCGCGCATTGTAACGCGCAACTCGTCGCAACCTCACTGTTCCCGTGAACTCTGAACTTCCATCGTGCTCATGTAACACCTTTCCCACTGACCCGTGACCCTTTCAGGTTCGACGCACTCCTCCCGAGCCTTTCGTTGTCCTCGGCTGTTTTCAATTATCGGAGAAATTCGTTTTACAGCTAACCCTTGCGGTCTTGTTGGTAGAGGAAAAAAAAAGATTTTCATGGAATTCCGTCGTTTCTGCAACGTATCGTTGCGGATACGAAGATATTCATAGACGTACGATTGATTTATGAGCACGCAATTGAAGAGAAATACGTATCCGATATTATGAAGGAGAAAAGCGTCGCGAATGGAAATAATAAAGCGACGTCGACTCAAGCCTATTTTTATCGCGGAGATATGGGTCGATGCGATATAGGACGATAGCATTTAATGCTATCGACGAAATAAATGAGCCGCGTCGGCGAGGGTGCCATTAGGCGAGCAGGCGGCGCAACGCGGCGGATGATATTCGATTGGCGTGATCGATGTAACGTCAAATTTTCAGATCACGGATTTTTGAATAGCCTGTAATATACATGTCGTCCGACCTCGCTATCACAGGCGTCGAGAAGCCGCGGGGCTTAATACGAGACGATAATAATGCACCGCCCGTTATTTCCACGTCGCGACGTATAACCTGCAACAGCGGCGGCGATCGCGGAAGGCACGCGATGACCCAGACAGGGTGGCGACTTTGCCCCCTTCATGTTCTGCCAACAATCGACGATCTGCCCGGAAACCCCTGCGAGACCGACCGCACCGCACCGCACCGCACCGCGTGGCTGCACCCGCGTACCAGAATTTCCCGGAATTACGCAACGGCCGCTCCCGGATACACGTGCAAATTTTCCCTTTCGTCGCTCGAAACGAAGAAGTCGTCAATGCGGACACACCTCGCGAGAGAATCTTACATGCTCGATTAATAATTAATCGAAATCGTTTCCGGGTCCGGTATACTAGATATAGTCGCTATCTGGCACGTATCGCGTTCTTAATATGCGCCGAGAACAAAGTTTGCTATGAGTCACACCTATATTTGCCATTTGTAAATTGATGCAATGAATGTTGATCTATATCGACGAATGGATGGATTAATGATGATGCTTATTATTTTCTTACGCTGCGAAATGGATTCGTAATGGGAAAAATAAACTTATCGATATTCCACGAGGCAGCCGCAGAGACGCCTTTCGGGTAATAATGAGTCATTATCAAATTTTAATTTTAAATCGCGTTTATGAAAAAATAAGATATCGTTGAACTTTACGTCTCGATTTGTATCTAAACGGTTATAATATCGAACCATTATCGACTCGATTCCGAATTGCTTGGCATTGCCGGAGGCTCGCATGCCATATTAGTGCAATGCCAAAAAAAACCACTGTTTCGCTTTTGAACACGAGATCCTCGACGAGTCCTTCGACAATTTCCAAGATTCCTATCTGCCGTCACGCGGCTCGCAAAACGGAAACTCGCCTAACTCGCACCATTAGCAGGCCATAAGGCGAATCGTTATTGCGACCTTCTACCGGAGAAGCCGCGACGCATTATTATTCGCGACGGAAACTCGTGACTGTTATGGCAGCTACATTCGTGCACGCTCTTTTTCTCCGCAGCCGTCTAAATCCCGCAAATTTTTCCGCTCGCGAATCCGACCCACTGACTCCGATATAGCGCGCCCCGTTTTGGCACGCGCGCGATCGTTTTATCCCGGTTATCGCGAAGCGCATTTTCATCAATCTGCCGTTTTAAGCGAATTGCCCGGGATCGAGAATTTAAATGACGCCGCGCCGCGCCAGTTTGTTCCGCGGGGGTTAATGGCATCGCGAGTTCAACAATAACATTTCGAACGAACGAAAAATATAGGAAACGTCCGGGAGGTATTTTAACGCGATACCGAGAGATAAATCGTATTAGAGGCTGAAAATGCCCCAGAGGACCGACGCGACAGCCATCCCTCGATCCCCGGGTCGGCGACCCGCTTCTCAACTCCCGTGGCTCGCATGGGGTATCGCAGACATTCGTAATTGGACACTTGCTCCCCTGTTCTCCGGCTTACGCGAATGGAGGTCGATTTAATATAATTTGGGTTGCCCAAGGTTGTCCTAATTTCGGAGCGTTTATGCAAATCTTCGACGAAGGGCGGAGACCGCGTTTCTTAATCCTCCCTGCTCACCCTGCCATCTTCCGCACCCTCGACCTACCGATTTTTTTTCATGAGGCATGGTCTTCCCAAGCTTATGAGATTACAGCGATCAAGATCAACGACGGCAAGTTTCGTGGGAGAGGGAAAGAGGGAAGTAAACTAACAGATCATCCCTCGTGCAATTAAGATGTGGAACATCAGAAGATTATTGGCGTGCCATTAACGCGATACTAAATTAAGTTTCGCAGTGATATTAGCATTTAATACAATATAAACAAAAATAATAAATTCTAAATATATCTTGTATATATAACATCATATAGGACATGATTTAAATAGCTCTACATATAATGAATAACAACAATTAAATATTTGTGATATTGTAATGCATATTTAATGTAAATTTAATATCTTTTACATTAAAATATTATCATAACGATGACCAAAGATGATGACGTTATATACATAATTTCCCAAATATTTTAATATAATTTTATAAATATTGGTTTTTTTTCTCGCTCGTGGATATTCTTTACACACCGCTAATATCCCCAATCCATAATATCTCGTCGCAAGACGCATTATGAGAGAGGCACGACGTGTTCTCTCGTTTCCCGCAGGTCCGACACCGTTGGTCTCTTGGGAATTAATCATGATTACGTTACAACGGACGGAAGACGCGGAGTCGATTGAGATTTCACCGGCGCCGCGGTGCGAATTTGTTTTGGACAGCTGCGCTATGCGCGAGGTAATTTCACAATGGCTCTATGAAAGCCAGCGGGAAACCACGGGCATCCGCATTCCCACAGGCGCGTAACGCGCGTGGCAGAGATGTCACGCAGTGAGCGAGCGAGCGAGTGAACAAGCGGGCACGCACGCATGCACGCATCCCCACACACGCACGCACGCACGCACGCACGCACGCACGCACGCACGCACGCACGCACGCACGTCCACGTATATATCTGTACACACACGCACACACGCGCGCGTAGGTAGGATCGACGAAGGCGTGCGAGGTCAGGGCGCTACACAGAGGACGTGCGTGCTGGCGCGGCCGCTGCGGAATCGCGGGAAAAGCGCGGTATCTTTCCGGGCGATTGTGTCATCGGTTGACCTCGAGACATAATGACTGTCGTGATCGCCGGCAGTATTGACCGAGATAATCGAGATAAGGGACAATTGCCGTTTAGCGGTATCGGGTCGCCTATCGATCGGGCTAATGTCCGAACATTTCGCGTGCGCAGCGAGTCGCCTCGCGCCGCGGTGCGGCACGGATGTGCGGATGCATTTTGCCGAGGTTACCAATTGGTAAATTCGTTGCGAGCGCACAAGCGAGCGAGATCAAAAGCGCCACGTGAAAATAAAAGAGATTCCGCGTTCATTTAATAATGCCACGGAGAGAGAGAGAGAGAGAGAGAGAGAGAGAGAGAGAGAGAGAACGTACAATAATTATCTGGGTCAGTGGAAGCGCTACTTCCGCAGTATCGGGTAGCCTCTCTTTGCCGGGAACTGAAAAGTGGATAATTCAAATATAATGCATACGTATGCATACGGCGAGAGCGTATCTGCCGCCGCGGGCGGCGATCAATGAAAACATTAAATGGTAAATCATTTCCGTTTACCAAAAAAAGCGAGTGTGTTTAAATATTTTAATCGAGCGTTCAATTAACGTCAATTATAACATAACGAGAAGCTTGAAGTTCCTTTGCGATTTAAAGCGGAGATTTTCCGACTTCAGTTTTAAATATGTCAAACGGTGTACGTGACAGTTAAAAAAAATTACTATAATGATTAATGATTAATGCCAAACTGGGGACTTTTGCTGTATTCGAAATACCGCTTGATATTTTGTATTTTCTCTTTTTCGAGTTTCATCGACGGCAACACCCAAAAATACACTTCCGCCCGTAAAAATCGAAAACACCCTGCGCGATATTTTTCCTATGGATTCCTGTGTGATTGCAGAAGGGTTAAACCGTACGAAACGCCCCGCCTTGGCCGTGTATCAATTTACCGGGCAGTTTGGTCTCGTAAACACGAGTCTCCGGGCCGTAACTATATACCATCCCTTGCGGTTACCCTCGTCGTGAGTCGCGTCGCGAGTCACGGTGCAATAAAATTCTAACAATATCGGGGCATCGATTTCTCTCTTCGGACATTTCTCCAAGATGAGAATGCAGGCAGCGCCACTTTTACGATTGAAATTCATGCATATGCGTTCGGCACTTCCGTACATATACAGTTTCCCCTCTCTCTCCCTCAGCACGAAAGAGCTCAGCGTGGATCCCGCTCGTCGAAAAATACGCGTCCCGAATTTACGTGTTCTTACCGCAAGCTATACATATTATTCCAGCTCCGGGTGGTTTCCCTCTCTCCTCTTTCTCACCCCGAGGAAATCTCATCCCCCGGGCCACCGTCTATCTTGCGGGACGTGGCAAGTCCTCCGTTTTCCACGGAGGATGCGAATGTCATAAGTGAACGAGAACCGGGTCAAACGTAGCAACAACCGTGTAAAATGTCTTCTCTCGCTTCCTCCGCAAAGATGGAGAATCTCTTGCCCGATCGCGAAATCGCTTTCGAACTCTCGACGTGCATCTCTCTTTCTTTTTTATATCAACAATTGCTCCTGAATTTGACGTTCCGCCTCCTTCGAGATATACATGGAAAATTTATGCACGCTTTAATACGACGATGTAGAGAGTTACACATAAGATTTTGTAAAAATGTTTCCTTGAAGATTACGCACATTGTTCAAAACATGAAATTCGAGCGTTATTTTGATGCGGGAAATCAAACACTGCCCCAATCACGACATTATTTACTATCCGTTACCACCATTTAATTAACACACGCAGTCTGTAATTTCGCGGAGGAAAGTCCGCGATTATCTATTTAATTGTTAACTGACTGGTCGAGACATGGAAATACAACGCGTCTTCCGGCAGGCAGGGCGCCGAGGCGTCCTAGCCGGGACATGAGTTACAGCGTAATCCTTCAGGAGAAGTTCCGCGGGACCGGATGTTTTTGGGGTGGACGCCAGGTGCGATGCTGGACGACGAGGGTAAGAAATGCCCGGGTGCCTCCACCGCGCGGCGAGGCGGTGATTGGAACGACCACAGAGAGAACTGTAAGAGGGAACAACAGGGGTAAAGGACTCCGTTTGATATGAAATTGCGTGACTGACCCATTCGTCTCCGGCTTATCCTCTGCCACGTGCCCCTCTCGCCTTCCTTATCTGGTAACACACGCACTTTATCCAATATCGTAGGATATCTCCAATCCGATGCTCGGCGTACGAAAATGGCGCAAGAAATAACAGCGACAAACGATCCGTAAATTGACAACGCAAATTTGATCTAATTAAGATGTGATTGAATTAAGCTATATAAACTTTTAATATTAATTTAAAACATATATACATGATATTTGTATATTTTTCTCTATTGATTTAAAATATTATAACCAATAAAAAATAATTAAAAAAAATGAGATTAACTATTTTGTCATTTTTTTATTGTTAGACTACTCATTAAATATTATTTTTTAAAAAAAAGTTAAAAAAACGCGCATGCATCTATAAAAAGATTGTAAAACAATAATAAAATAAAAATTATAAAAAATAATATTGTTTCAAAAATTGTCTTCCAAAATAATATTGTATTAATTTCTAT
This sequence comes from Pogonomyrmex barbatus, assembly GCF_055798465.1. Classification (NCBI taxonomy): domain Eukaryota; kingdom Metazoa; phylum Arthropoda; class Insecta; order Hymenoptera; family Formicidae; genus Pogonomyrmex; species Pogonomyrmex barbatus. The sequence goes on from NW_028297107.1 coordinate 2,095,415, forward strand.
AAATAGTTATACTTTCTTATGACAAATGTGTACTTCTTTTCATATTTTTTTTAAAACTTTTTTAAGAGATACATTTTTTTCTATAAATTTTATTTCATGATGTTGCTTAAACAAAATAAAAATGAATAAAAGTTTTGTATGAAAGTTTTGTGATATATATTTAATTTATTTATTTTTATATTAAATATTTTGAGTAATTAGCAATTATATTTAAACAATTATATTTATTTTTATTTTAAATATAACAGAGAAACTAAATAAATAAAACTCATCTTTTGTCTTTTTAAATAACTAAAATTTGTAATTAAAATAAAATAAATTTAATGATAATATTGAATTATTTAATATGCATAAAATGTATATTTTCAAAATAAATTTTATATATATATATATACCATATATATATATATATATATATATATATATATATATGAATATATACATATAATTCAGATTTAAGTTATCAATTCAGCCTACTTTGAAGTGGATCAGTCCAACCATCAAGATTCGATAATCTAAGGGTCTCTCTAGTCGAATCACGTATAAATATATAGTCTGATTGGTATTGCACGCACATTTTGTGGAAGATATGACCGAATCCCTTGAAAATAATATTTTAACTAGCCATCAAATTATAATGTATTTATCGCAAAATTTGACATTTATTTAACTAGATCATGTAATGTATTTTGAACAGAGTCATTTAGTTTTTTGGGTCAATGATCGAGACGTGAAGCTCGAACGCGCCTTAAAGAGGGAAACTCGAGGGCAACTGCTGGACAAAATTGAGATGGGAAAATGAAGCGTGAAAGGGGCAGTTGGTCGAAAACATTAGGAATGCCGACGACTAAAAAGGAAATCAGATTTGCTTATGAATGGCGACGATTAGGACTAATGCTCCCTGATTTAGGCCACGGCATTGTCAAATCCGCTCAGACGTGTCACGTGATTGAATGGTAGGGTGGCCGTTCCGAGGCCACGACCGATATTTACGAAAAGATTGACGAGGGGAAAACAATGCGGCGCGATATATTACGAGAGATATATATATTTAAGCGATCCCGAGATAACTTTTTAAAGTTTTATCCCGATCAACTTGTTACGTATCGATCGCGCTTAACGTTGGGAAAAGGTAACCGCCGGGATTGCCTGTGAAAGCCAAACCACAACGGGGCGGTCGAAAGGGGACGATCCCGTAGGTACACACACGATAATCGATCTATCGAGAACGGAGGATCCGATGAAGGGGGCGACCGCCATCCGCCGCTTATTTTTCTAAAGCACACACGTGACCGCATGACCCGACGTACGTTGCATTTGAATAGTCAAATTTGTCGTCGATAAAAAAAACCCGCGCGGTGAGGGGTAGCATCTAAGTCCGAAATTACGATTCCGTGCGCATTCTCGCGCGCGCGCGCGCGCGTCGCCCTTTGAATAGCACACGAGACACAAGTGCCGGGCGGATTACTCGCGCGTGTGCCACGTGTCACTTCTAAGAATATGGTTCTCGTGCACTTAGCCATCGTAAATCCATCCGTCCCTCCCCTCCGTGCCGCGTCTTTACTACGAGAAGCACGGCCGCGCTAATAATAAATTCGCACGACGGTAATAATAATTTCGCGGGATTTGCGACGATAATTGAGTGCGAGTTTACCGCGCGTTTCCGCGTCTCCGGGAAATAAATTTTGGTATGTGTCTGGAGAAAATGGACTTAACCCTTAATAAAATTGCATCTCGCGTGTTTTACCTCCCGCGATATTTCCGTCGTAGATCATCCGCCGTTTCGCCGGCGAATTAGTACGCCCAAGTTGCCGTGCGCCGCCGTTTCGCACATGAGTCTGTAAATCTATATAACGCGGCAACACACACGAGCGAGAAGCGTATAATCGGACCTAGAACACAATAGATCTCGTTCGGCCGCGCGTCCAACATTTCATCTTCCTTTCTTCCGCCGCGAAGCATTATCATCATCGCGGTATCATTTTCCGTCACTCATGGTATCGCCGCGCGGCGCGCAACCCTCCCGTCGCCTCTATGACGGCTTTCCCCTTCGGCAAAGCTGGAATTGTCGGGAATTCGAGACTGTAATAACGGAGTAAACTCCATGATGATTCGATAACCCAGCGCCGCTTCCGGCGCTGATAATGATACACTTTACGTCCATCGAATTTATCGGTCGTGACGTTTTTGCTCGACGCTTTAACAACATTAACATTCACGCTCATTCTATCTTCGGAGCAAGCCGAAGGACATACGTTCATCAAGGTCCGAGAAACGAAGCGTATATATTTGTAAGAGCGTCACGTTGAATAGTCGTCATCAGTCTCGAGGCTGATGACATCGACGAGGAAATGGTGAACGATACCGAAATCTCGGCAGAGTATCTATCTTCGTGACCCTGCAGGAAAGGGTCGCGAGGGGAACTATACTGACGAGGCTAGAAGGGGCCTAATGATCCTTGGCCACGAGGCAAAAACTTAACATTATCCCTGGCGGGCCCTTCCATCTAACGATGAATTCACTTATACGATCGCGTCCAGGTGTTCCCGAAAATGCGGTCTCAGAGCCGTATATTATAGCGTGATGTTTTCATAACTACGAATGACGGAGATGACTGTGTTCCGCTTAAATTGCTTAAGTGCTAAGATAGAACAATCTATTTTCAAGAGTTGGTTAATAATATGTGGTTAATTATATGTGTTTTTGTCCCTTGTTTTGTCCTGTTTCTTCACAACAGAAAAATAGAGGCGGAACAATAAATTTATCTCGCGATAATAAAATAATATCGTTCTTTAAAATAAGAACATGACAGATTTATCAATATTTTATCTAATTAAAAAAATTTAATTATTAAATTTATTAAAAACTGTATAATTGTCGAAAAATATTTCTCATATAAATTAGATAGATAGAAAATTACTTAGAAAAATTAGGAAGAGAAAGATAAGAAATTATTTAAATAGAAATTATTTAGATAGAAAACGATGCATCACGAAAGCAACGCTAAATATCCTCGAGATCAATAGTATCTCGTTGCATTTTATCATTCGCGAGAATGCGAGTTATGGGGATGTTCGCGAGTCGGAGCCGAGTCACCTAATTCTCCAAAAGATTCGAGAGATCGCGCGGTCGTTACCGTTGATTACCGTCGTTACCATCAAATTACCGGACTCGAGGTCGGCAACGAAATCGTCCGCCAGCATGTGGGTGCGAAGCAAGCGAAAAAAAGTCACTATAGCGGAATACGGGCGGCGAGAAAGGTGGTCGGAGGAGGTGCAGAGAGTAGGAGGACAGGGGAAGCAGGCGGCGTCGTAGTACGCGAGATCTCGTTAAAAGTGTCCTCTAGCCGCCGACCTTCTGCGCGCGTTTCCAGAGCGTGTTCGAATAACGGCGATGTTCCGACGAGAGGGGAAAAGTGGGGAGGAGGGAGGGGAGAGGGAGAGAGGGAGAGAGAGAGAGAGAGAGAGAGAGAGAAAGAGAGAGAGAGAGAGAGGAAAAGTGTAACGGCCAAGGGGAAGGAATTAGAAGGGGGTTGATCGTTCATTAAGCGACTCGGCGAAACCTTAAAAGCTCGATTACCGGACTTTATCGTCTCGTAGGCCGACCACGGTCACGGCAATAACATCCAGTCAATCATGGAAAACAGATTTTATGTCCAATTATGAGGATGTTCGGTGATGGTGGTGGTGGATGGTAGTGGCTCTCTTCGGAATCGGTACGCGGCGGCAAATATGATCCAGCCCACTACCGGGATGTATATGGATCATCGAGAGTTTAGTGGGCCCTAAAAATCCCAATTTAGATTTTACGAACGTCTCGGCGCCGGGGTTCGCGATTTGCCAATTGTGCCGGCGGTGACATTTCTATCCACTCCACTCGGAAAGTAGTCGAAATCATGATGCTTTTACGCGATGATTTTATGCTCCTATATCCCGCGTGTTTATGATCTATTGGACGACGGGGTGCCGGAGGATCACGCGTGTGTTAGAATAATCCTAGATTAATCACGGTTCCCATTAACTTTTACCGTGGGCACGTCATATCTATTATGAATTATTCTAGAAATATAAATCGCCATCTAAATGAAATTTACGCTCGGATTACTTCTCGCGTCCATGTTACGAATTTCAGCGAGTTTCTCACGCGCAAAAGATAGAGAGAATGAGAAAGAGAGAGGAGGGAGGGAGGGAGGGAGGGAGGGAAAAGGAAGGGAGAAAGGAAAGGGGAGAGAAAGAGAAAGAGAGAGTTCGGTAACCTCGACGAGCAATGCGGTTCTCCTGCGGAATACGTAAAAGCGTTTCTTTTCGTTCGCAACACTCGAGGCGTAATAATGAAGGCCGAGTTCGGTCGTTGCGAAAAAGTGCGAAATGCAAGTAACTCGGGCCATTCATAGACTCGTATTGCGGCATGGAATAGACGGCGAGAACGGCTCGAAAGCGTCCGTGTTAGGAGAGTGCGAACCTAACCAACCAACCAACCAACCAACCAACCAACCGACCGACCGACCGACCGATCAACCCCCTCCGCCGCTCACGTCAGACCGGGGGTGGCGTAATACTCGAGGAGGAGAATCGCGTGTATCGACCACTGACGTCATTCATCCCCACTAAACTACGTCACGTATACCCTGCTGCTTCGCCGTCGGCGAGGTAGTGGTGGTGGTTGACGCAGTGCCGTAGCGAGTTTCTAGAACAGGGTTGAACCCAGGGTGGGGATTTAGGATTCTAAACCGTGCGACGGCCACCCGCGCTTTTATTGCGGGGACTCACGGCGTGTTCACTATAAACCCGATTATTCGTGTGATTTGACAGACATCAATTTTTACTTATGCGACACACAGGCGACGGGAGATGGGAAGCTCAGCGAAAATCCCGCGGGAGCGGTTATACGGAATATTAGATGCGTTAACGCCTTCGCGAGATGCTCGACTTGGCCGTGCTACGCGTCGCTTTATCGCGCCAGAGAAATTCGCGGTTCGTTTCGATGATCCTTTTTAAAGACAGTAAAACGCGTGGAGAGCGACGAGTCATACGACAGTTGCGCGTCGTTACGTTCGACGCTCCGCTCAGCTCCGCTGTTCGTTGCAACGCGACGGTGATATAACCGTGAAACAGATGCGCGTAGAGCGAGAACCCTTACTTGCAGATGCAACGTTTCGGTATAAAGAGAGACGTATGTTCGCCTTAATAACTGAATACCATGTGCCGTAATGGAGACGCCACAAGTAATATAGCACGCGTTCCAGGAGAGATCCAATTTAGGGGAACAATTATTATATTCGCTTTCGCGTGAATTTCCACCGGTGAAATAATAAAACGAGCGTGCGAAATAATAAATTATTCCTTATATATATAAAACGACGCGTGAAAAGTTTATATAAATTGACAAACAATGGGAAAGATCTCCGGAGAGATCATTTCGCGATCTCCCCGAATGAAGTCTCCTTTGACAAATCGCACAGCCATTCTCAAGGACGCTCGCGAATTTATTCATATTTAGATGAATATATAAGCCCTGACTAATAACAGAGATAAGGATTAAGAATGTCGTATCCGCGAGGTGCGGAAGCACCACGATACCACGGCCCTGAACCCGAGGGAGCTCGAGTGCAAAAGTATTGATCGGCTTCGTTCCCACTCGTAGCTACCCCTCCCCCCTCCCCCACTATGTTCATCGTCGTCGTCGTACCTTCCCGCCCGTAGTTTCTCTCCGCACTTTACCACCCTTCGTCGTCCTTTCCCGCCCTTTCTGGCGCACGCGAGAGGAAAAAGGACGGACGCGCGAGAGCAGCCGCGAGGGAAACGGAGGGAGAAGAGGAGTGACTCGACTTGATGAGGGGGCGAGCGCGGGAAAATTCGCCCTCCATTTTTCTCGCAGGACAGCAACACCGACGCGAACCCTTCTCCGATGCAAGGAAAGGGCTGGGTCTTTTGTTTCTCCTCGCTTCGTTTGTTTTGCTCATTATCCGTCTCGCAGATCGTCGATATTCCATTACGTCCGGCGGCTTCCGAGAGAAAACAATTAAGACGCGACCGGTGCAAGAATCTTCGCGCTTTTTATCGTCAAATCGAATTGAATGTCGATGAAAAATGACAAATATTTTATTTAGATGCAAGCATAAACGAAAGATGCATATGCGGGAAAGACGCATATGCGAGATAACTGCCATATTTGCCTTTACGATCGAAGGTTCGTAATAATGTCTTATAAAAATTCAAAAGGCTATTTCTTAAGAAATTTAATTAATAATCTAATGATTTTTTAAAAGCATAAAAGCAATATTCCTCCTATCCTTTTGAAGCTTCAGATTAAAATACCTTTAATGGATAAACGATAATCAATGCATTCTGAATCGCATGGGATTTCAGAATAAACGTTCTCTAAGTAGTTTTCTTTCGAGAATTATCGAGAGACTCAATAAAAAGATGACGTTTGTCAAGACGGAGTGATACGAATAATTAGACATCAGCAGATATTTCAACGGACAAACGACAGCTTCATTATCACGGACAATTATAAATCGTCATAATAACCCTACGAAGCAATTCGCTCTTTGTGGAGGACCCGTTACAGCTCATTAGTAATCGTTGAATCCACATAGTTCACCCTTATTACATTGTAAATGCATTACATAGAACGGCACGTGAGCCACACGCGACACGTGTCGCAATGCCATGATGGCGCGTTTCCGCTTGATTTCCTCCACTTCTATCGTATGTTTCTCTTTCCTCCTCCCCCCTCCCTCGTTCCTAATTACCGCGATTTAAGTGTCCTCAAGTGTCACGCGACGCATCGCTCGCGGTGCGTTTGCGCGAATGCACGAAAGACCCGCGTTCACCGAAAGGATCGCGTACACGCGCTTAACGAGTAGAATTTAGTTTATTCTCGTGCGCGGAAATTGTGAAATGTCCATCGTGATAATAAGGATTAGATGGAAACTGCGCGAGGAAATATGGATCGGCGCGATCGAGAGTCTCCTAGTCAAATAATGGAGGAGAGCTTCGCCCCGAATAAACGGAGCGATTTCCGGAGGAGGAGCAAACCGCGTCGCTGTATATTCGCATGGCGTATATTACAACGTTTCTTGATCGCGATAATGTGACGCCGCTCGCTATCGCATCGGCGAGTGCATTATTCAAAAGTACCTGCGCACAAAGCTACGATGCATCCCGGCGTAGGGCGCCCCCGGTACACCGCCGCTCTTTATAACGCGGCGTGTTATTATTTATTGTATTACATTACAGCGCGTTGTATCCCTCGTGCGTTATTAATACCTGGATCGACGAGCTGACCCGCCGCCATATTAGTGAGTGAGAGAGAGAGAGAGAGAGAGAGAGAGAGAGAGGGAGAGAGAGAGAGAGAGCGAGAGAGAAGAGAGAACGACGGGGTCATAGGTGGATTGAAAACTGGGAAAACTGATACGCATTTTGCGTACACGTATTCAATGAATTTTGCATAACAATCCCTGCGAGACAAGAGAATCACGAAGGTCCCGGTATACTCGGATCGCACACACGTTGTCGCGAAACTAGGTTGTATTGTTTAACTCTGAAATGCAGCAAACGAGAACACGGCGCATTAAATGATGGGCGAAAATAATTACGATGTGATATAACGTTTAACCGTTGGCAGCCGGTAAGAAACTTCTTCATTCACATAAATCACGCAAGTTCATAGGTCACACAAGTTCGGTATTTGAATTAACACTGATAATTCGTCGCGTAGCGAATTGCGTCACATTATTTGTCATACTTGGAATGAGAGTAAAGCCAGGAGGAGAATCAAGCCGGGGAGAGAAATTGCCTTCATCCCTTAGATAAAATATTTCCGATGACTCGTGCGAAGGCGGACAGTGGCGGCACGAAGTAGAATGAAGTGGAATAGCACTTCATCCCGGATGGATGGATCGGCGAAGCTATAACAGTAACCGTAACAATGGAACCTGGAGGGTGTCCGCGATTTCGGATATCGCTTTTTCCGCGGGCGTAAGGATGGGTGGAAAAGGGCCATCGTCGAGAAACAACCGAGACACAACTACAACTACGTCCGTGAGGCCTGCCGAGTAAATGGCCAATATTATTCGGCGAAGTTCCTAATGTCGGAGTAAAACCAAAGGCGCGTCGGGTTTCGGGCGCAAAATTGACTGTTAAGATTCGTTATCGCGGTACCTCCTACGATAAAAGCTCCTGCATTTTAATTGATTTGGGACATGCACGCGTACGTTCGCGAGATGAACAGCTCTGTCGTCGAAAGCCATAACACGCGAATCGCTGAGAAGTTTCGCGAATGTTTCCGTAAATTTCATAAATTTCCCGGTGTGAAATATGTCCTCTTTGTCGTACCCATGGCTCCGAACAGCTTTAATTTCGTTAAGAGCACTCGTGAGGCACCTCGATAAATTCCTGCGGCACCCTGTAAACTTTTAAAGAGAATTTTTGGGGGAGGTTCTGACCCTATCGCGTGGCTCAAGCGGTAAGCTGATGTAGAGCGAAAACAACGCTCTGGCCTCGCTCTGGATCGCCTTATTTCTTCTCAACGAAAACAGAAAAGATCACGTGCGAAACGTCGATCAGCCCGTCACACGAGGAACGAGAAATGAAAATTGGTCCGTGACTACTTAGATAGGAATGCTGTGTGGCGCACAATCCGATTTTAGCCATTGCGTTGAAAAAATATAACTTCGGCTTGAGCATTAGAATCGTACAAATTCGAATCAAAATTTGATCTTGGTTTTAAGATATTTATAAATTCTAAAGAATTATGATTTACATGAAAAATGGATTTCTACTTTGCGTTTAAAATAAGTAATAAATAAACAAAATCTTCTACTTAAAGTACGACAGAGGAATATTTATTTTTCTTCGATAAAATTTCACAATTCAAAGCTATAAATTAGTATCAAAAGCGGTCGATTTAATTACCCAAAATATCAAAATAAATAAATATAAATATATCAAAATAAATATAAAAATTCTAATTGAAATCGAGAGATGAAAAACCACTTCAATATACGAAAATCAATATGCGAAATAAAAAAAAAGAAATTTAATGCGCTAAACCGAATCGTTCAATCGATGACAAATTGTTTCACGAAAAGGTTTCGAACATCTCCATCTTTGCATGTACAAAACTGTACGATCCTTTTGGCGATGTAAAGTGGCGAAATGCAAAATGAAGAGAGCGGAATGAAATGCGAGCGAAAATGAAGAGAGACGGGAATGCGCGTCGCTGTCACTTCGATAGGATCGTTAAAATTAACGAGCAACTCCTTGAAAGTGTCGCGTGCTTCTCTTTTTCTCGAACGGCGATTCGTACGACGAGTAAGTCATTTTCGGGGACACAGATTACGTTAAGCGAGACGGCGAAAGTAACGTCGAGCCGGTAACACCGAGGCTGTTATTAATCCGACAATTTCAAAGATAAATGCAACGAATGTTTCGTGCCCATGACATACAATTTTCTACAGGCAGACTGGTGGACGCATATGCGCAAATACCGTGACATCAAAAACGCTGAATGTGCATCGTCACTGCGAATGTTAATTCGATGCAACGTCCAGGTATGCGTCAACGGCAACATAACGCGTTTGCTGCAACAAAGTGTCGACTTGCCGCGGGACGTCTTGAAACTACTCTTGCAGCGGATTTACGTAATAAGCAGAGAGCTATTAGCGGGTTACAAAGTCGCATCGAGATTTAATAATCTGCACGCGACTTTCCTTGAAATGCAATTTTCGTGCGCACGCGTGAATAAATTCAATCAAATTTTTCCACCGCATACGAATGGCATATGTGCGGCGCATAAAGAGCGATATAATTTATGTAGTTCGTTAAAAATTCTGGCGTTCTCCGCTAGATCGTTCTCATTACGCGTAACGCATTCGCAATACCAATAAAAACAGAGTCTCTTCGCCATGGTACATATGTCAGATTCATTAAAATTGCTTCGAATTAGGAATATAATAACTGATAGTAGGAACGAGAGGAACAATTTTACTAAAATATTTAAAAATTTAACCAGAAAATCATTTTGTTGGACCATCAAAAAGTTATGTTGTTACGAATATTGAAAATTGATCGTTAAAATATCAAAAATTTTTATAGTATCATCATAACGCTTATTTCGATATTTCAAAATTATTTTCGGATCTGTTCCTGGCCAAATTTTGAGATACTTTAATAAAACTATTTTGTCGGTATACGAAACGCAGAAAATAATTCACAATTTATTTTATACGAGGGTGAGATTCTGATACTTGCGGTACTCACTAAAGTAATTCACTGCAAGAAATCTCCACTGATATATCAATCGAAAATAACGACATAAATTGCGCCTTCGAATTACACTCCTGGGGCCAATGTGAGCACCCTTTGCGTGGCCAACCGATCTTTATTACACTACCAATTTCTTATAATACTTGATAGATATAGCAGGGTCGGCCACACACACTCTCTCGAAAATCTAACGATCCGTGTGCGTAAAACGAGACTGTCGTTGCCCATACGTCGGTCAGAGAGCCCCGCGAATTAGGGTGCACGTGGCCGAGGAAAATGTATGTGCACGTGTGATAGATATGTCAGATCGCGCGGTGACGAATACGGTTGTATTACGGAAAAAGGGCCGCTTTTATCGCCGTATTACATACTCGCATTTATCCGCGTATCCCGCCCACGAGTTCGAGCCGAGTAGATTCAACGTTCGGGTCCAAGAAACAACACCTGAACGGCTTACATTTCTTTCCTTCGCTTCTTCGGCTTAAAGAATGACGAGGGGAATTATAGCGGCAAGTGCCCCGCGACTGTGCCTGAAATGGCCCTTCGCGGGCTTAAGATATCTCGAGAAAAATGGAAGGAACACGCGCACACAAATGGATGAGCAAAGAACGCGAGGAACGTGACATTTATATTTAATACTTAAGTTAAAAAGGAAAATTTCAAAACAAGAGGAAAAACGCGCACCGGGGAAGTATAATATCAGATGTAAGAGTATCGTCTCGGAAGTTATATTCCGAATTCGTGGTAGAGTAAACGATAACTGTCGATTCGAGGGCAATTTAATTGCGAAGATGGAAGAGGAGAGAATGCCGACGTTAAAGGCCGTCGGGGCTGTTTCTTTCAGCGATTCGACACAAAGGCACTCGGCATTGTGCGCTCCATGCAGCTAAAAGCATTCCACGAGGGCAAAATGCGCGCGAAGGGAAGCACCAGTGTATGTAGGTTAAAATCTGTTGATGTACAGCTCACACGTGGGATCACCTTTTCCTTCGTCCACATAGAGTTATCTTCCCTCTTCCTTCCCCCCTCTCTCTCTCTCTCTCTCTCTCTCGCGCGCGCGCGCGCGCGCGAGCTTCTTTTTCTGTTCCTTCCTCTTTTTTTTTCATCGTCGGCTTCTCGCGCCTCTGAAACGACGGGAACCAAATGGTGGGGTTAATGCGCGCACACGCCACGGGGTGTCGACCAATTTCCGGGTTCAACTAATGCACTTATCAGACGGGCAGAAAGGATCCCGAGAGAAGGCCCGTAGGGAGGAAAAATAATTGAGACGTCCCTCTCTCGTCACGGCCGGAGAAAGCAACGCTGCTGCTTGTAAGGAAGGAGCACGCGGCGCGATAAAAAGCAAAACGAATTTTAACCTTTTATAATCAGGAGTGTACGCATCCTAATTCGACGATGAGGAACGCCCAAGAGAGATTGCTGACGGATCAACAGTTACAAACTCTCGTCCTGGTAATTGGAAAGTATCCAGTAGAGATGACACTCCCGTTGACACCCTTCGTTCCTGCACAACCTCAACCGAGAATTAATCTTTCGTTCTCGTGCCGTTTCGTAAGCCACGGCTAAACCCCTTCTTTCTTTTTTTACTCACGCGCGAAAAGTTCAACGCGCGTTTTGCGCGAAAATCAAAATAAATTTGTCAAACTCCCGGGCGAAATCGAGATAGCGCGCTTAACGAATTAGCTCACTAATTCGTCGTCACCACGGGACATTTGACTGATGCACCTGTCATCGCGGCGATCCTCAAAGGCGCCTATGTTTAATTGGTCCTTGGGTAAAAGGTTCAAAGAGTGCGAAGAAATTGGAAAGATAGAAGAGCAGCTGTCGCGCGTGGGCGCGTTACGACGCGTGCATTTCTTTGAGACACCGTCGTAATTAGATTCCGCTGAAGGACCCGAAGAGCAATTACGGAAAGCATCGTCGATGCCACGCTAGCACGCGCAGCAACCCGAATCCTTACCAGTCTCGCTTTGATCGAGTTCCGGCGGGAGGAATCGGATAAGGGAGGAGATTGAGAACACAAGAGGCGTTGTGTCCTCGGAGATTCGCGTTCCGCGACACTTTCGAACGTGAAATACATGCTAAATGGAAACCGAATACAAGTGAGACATATTTTTATGACACGACGATGTGCTTTCGCCTTTGCACTCGTTAAAATATCAACTAAAATCAGCGATAAAATATTCATTTCGAATGCCCGCGAGAGTGTCGTAAATACGATCCTTGTCAATTATTACGAGCACATTATGGATTGGTTTATCAGTTTTTTTTTTTTTTTGATTCTATAATAAATTTCGGGGGATTAATGATGAACTAAAGTTCCATCCAGTAAACTACGAGAGAGAGAGCTAGGAAATTTCGTGAAATGCTTTTAACATTCGCGACTACCATCTTATCCTGCCGGCGCGACAATTATCGCCGAATCTATTCCGAGCGAATAATTACGATAAGGGTCACTTCGTAAGGAAGTACCGAAGATATGCAACATGATACTTTCGCGAAACTCTTCGGCGTTAAGCGTGAGGTGTGTGACGCAGTGACACCGAGAGAAGACGTCACGACGTCGCGACGGCGGTCGCCGCGTCGAATTTCTCGGATTACATAAACCTAAATAATCCCGTGAGTCATTCTAATTCTGGCCGGTGGGGGTTGCACCGCGCTTTTCACCGTTCGTCTCTCCGTCGTCCCTCTATCCCCTCTTTGCGCCTTTCCAGCCTTCATCCCGCTTCGTTTCCTTGCCGTCTGGCACACAAATAGCTGCGACGCGTGTGTCGTGTCGTCTCTCGCACACACGATGGCCCACTTTTCCACGTGGGTCCCGAAATTAGAGAGCGCCCCGACGGGAGTGTCGTTTGCCTATTCATTTTCGTCGCAGCCAACGCGCTGATTTCCTGACGTTCTTCCCAAATGGCACGCTCGGTGGTATCTAATTAAAAGCCCCCTAGACAGCGACGGAATGAGGAGAAACTTTCGCGCCTTTTGTCCCGCATCGGATAGAAATGCGCGGTGAGATATCATCAATTGTCATCACGTTGCATTTTACGCGACGCCGTTCGAGAGGATTCACGATTCACTTGGATCGCGGGACAGTTGCGGATCGTGGGAGAAAAAGAGAGGGTGTCGTAAAAAAACATTTCTGATTCACGGTGTTCGTCGAAAAACAGGTAAAATGTTAAATAAACCAGTTAATTAAGAGACATTATCGTCCGTTACGCAACGCGACGATACAACAATGTTGTCCGTCATGTATTTTTGACCGTGACTGACATGGCTGAGCTTCCGGCGGGATCGTTGGGAAAAGATGATTTTTGGGCCGCCAGAGAGGCTCCCCGACCGGAAAATAAATAAACGGCCGAATGTCCCCGCACGCCATATCGCGTGTCGATGCAAAAATGCAGCGATGACTGGACAAGTGTTGAATACATTTCGCGATTTAGCGATAATGCGACCGGCCATATTTCGTCCGATATACAATTGCGTTGGCACAGCCGCGATCGTGAGATTCACTAGCTGTCCCAGATATCCTATTCACGGTCCATTTTCACGAGACAACGACGATCAACCACGTGTCACGGCCTCGTGTGCGAGGTCGCGAGTAATGGGAATCGTTACGCTTTAGCTGTAACTTCAGTGCAGCCAGGGCCGCAAAGTAACCGGTCAGTTGAAAAAAAAAAAAAAAAAAAAAAAAAAAAAAAAAAAAAAAAAAAGTAAAATGGAGAAGCAATCAGATTGAAGACTCGTTTCAACGTCGATTGACTTCAACCTCAAAACCATCGACATCAAATTCTGCTCTTTCGAACAAGTAGAACTAGAGAAAAAAAGTAAAGTGGAGTTATGGTCAAGGTTAAACAAGATTAATCAAATTGTGCAATAAATTGCTTCATCAAACTGGTGAATTGCAATCTAACTCATAATCCAAATTATAAAAAAAAAAAATTAAGCTTAGCTAATCAGAATTAGCATCAATTGACGTTAATGTAAAAATAAATGATTTTCAATTTGTTAAGACAGGTTATTAATAAAATTTCTCTATGTATATTTATCTTAAACGAACATCAAACGAGTAGAAACATTTTTTTCAAACGAACGAGCGCAAATACATCCCTGGTGAATTTTATCAGATTCACACATCGGTATAAAAGTACCAGTGCGATGCGATTTGTAGTGAAATCGTCAAATAGTCGTGTGCAACGATGACGAGAGTTGTACTAGTCGTGATTTTTATACTCTTTTCGATCTCCAGCGTGAACTTTGTCGACTCCTTGATGCAGGACGGTCTGGGAAAATTTTTGGGGACGTTCGCCGGGGTTAAACAGTACATATCCCCCAATTGTTCCTGTTGCTTACGCGAAAGAAGAAGAGAATATTCTTTCGCGTCGCGCGCCTGTTTCGCGTTGTATACACGACGTGATTTTCCTTTTCAGAGTGAGAATACCTGAGTTACTGAATCAGTTGTGCAATCAGTCGCAAGATTCAAATGCGACGATGCAACGCGACGCTTGTTACGGTTGCTTCTATCGTGCCAGCGTCCTACCGCAGGGTTACCCCATGCTAGTAGCCATGGCCGCGTGCGCCGACACTTATCTCAACAACACCAGCTACGGTCATTGTCAGGCCTATTTGCGAGTACGTGCATGAAACGACCGTTTCCATTCGTCTTATTCTTTAATACAACGTTTCGTAATTCTCTACTTTATAAATTCGTTGCGTCCCGCGTTTCCTTTCTCTCTAGAATGCGACCAATATGCCCAATGCCCGGAGTACCACGTTAATATACTGCTCGTTCTTAGAATGCATTCGGCAAGTCAATAAGAACAATTTGGTAAGATTGAATTTTCTAAACCAATAGCTATTAGACATCATGTTATTTGACGCGCTATTCTACAATTACTTTTCTCTCTCTCTCTCTCTCTCTCTTTCTCTCCCTCCTTCTCTTTCTCGCTCTCTGTCTCTTCGTGCTCTCGATATAATGCTTCCTTGAACATTGTTTTATCTCTATGCTTATATTACATCACATTACTTGCGTTATACATGCATCCACAAATATTAATTGCTTTTTAGTATCAATACTTAAAAATTACTATCTTAATAAATGTTTGTTATATAATTATTTTTTAATGAGCTTAAAATCTGATTTAATTAGTCAATTTTCACTCATCTGCTTTTAATGCGCACATTCAATAATGTTAAAAATGTTGATATTGTAAATAATTTTGTAAAACTGTAAATATTGTAAATAGATAATAAAAAAAGGTCCATTGCAAATATTGTCCAGGATGTAGATATCAGAGCAGCTAGGACGCCGATGCGGGGAATAGCACGAATCAAACAACAGAGTTTTTTTAAATTCTTAAAAGTAGCACCACAAAGGAGCGTCTGCATAATTAGGGAGACTGATATACCTGATGTAACTACGACTACTACGACTACTACGACTACTACGACTACTACGACCACTCCTCCCGGGTCTATAGATCCGCGCGACCCTATATAATCTCTCCCTATACATTCTCGAGGCCACGATTATTTATCTTGTTGAGAATGCATTCATAATATTTCCACGTGAGACGACAATCAAGATGTCTCACGCGCTGTTCCCTCCAAGTTCTGTAACTATCTGTATTATACAATACTGTACAGTTCCTCTTTTCGCACGACGAGTGTACTTAATCGGAATTTCAAAAGCGCACCGCAAAATCTGAGAACGCGACAGGCTCGACGAACAACCCCGTTGACCGATACTTTCCGCAGCTCAGAGAATGCGTTCGCGAAGCCGCAAGAGTGTTCCCCAGCGTCAACAACAGCTACGTCAATCTCACGGAGGTGCAGCTTGCGCAATTGTTCATCAATACCACCGCTTGCGTGCTAGCGAAGACCCGTTGCTCCTACATGAACCCGGTGACCGGCGAGCTTCAGGATGACGACATCGTCAACAAGTTGCACATACCCTCGTTGAACGCCATCCTCGTCAACACCGACTACGACATCATCATCGTGCAGCTGCCGTTCCGTTACGGCAGCGTCGACGTGTGCACCAAGTATAGAAACGTCCAGCAAGCGACTTGGCCCAGTGTCGTGTGTTAATTTACAAACGGATATTAGCGAGCCAAGAAACGGCGGTGGCGGTAGTATATCCTCGACGTTAAATGACGCGCGGGATGGTTTTACCAAGCGACCGTTGCAGAATGAGATTGCGATGTGCCGTTGTTCGCAATAAAGATTTGTTTCCGTTGGCGCCAACATTTCGATCATTTCTACCTCTCGGTCTCCCGCGGCTATTAATACAAACGCACGGCGGTGACGAGGCGCGTGCCAGGGAACAACATGCATCCGCATTCTTCTCTCGCGATCTGTCTTTTCCGAGAGCCGTTTGATATTCTGATTCGTGGAGAGGAAAGACGCGATTGCAAAGCGCGACGAAATCGGAAAGGAAGCTGCGATTACAAAAAAGCAACTCATCGTTTCGCATAATGACATGTTTGGATGACAAAACGAAAAAAAAGAATGCTAATAGCGAGGAAAAATTAGACGAGTCATCCAAGTTTGCGGTACACACGTTCACCATTCGAAAGAAGCGACTCTTTTCTCGCAGAGAACACTCTTTGCGCATTCGCGGACAATAAAAGAACGTTATATATATATATATATGTTGAATACGCAGATAAGATGCGTGCACATAAAATCGCACCGCGCGCGATGCATATTATTTTTCCGTGAAAGGAAAGTTTCTTTTATATCCGTGCACGCGAGCGAGCGAGTTTCCATCTCAGGGATCACGCCGCGAGTATTTCCACGTAATTTTTTCGCAGACGCAATCCGCCGAATCCCGCGGGCGGAAAAAAAAAAAGAAACCGATACCGCGTAATCTTCCTGTTTCTCTTCCTCCCCCGTCTTGTCGTATCTCTCGTCAAGTCACGCCTCATCGTTTTCTATGTCGATACGCAGGATGCCGATGTGATGCCTGACGAGAACTCAGCGTGCAAACAACTTCATAACGACTTCGGGCCGTCGAGCGTGAAAATTCGCAAATATAAACTCGTCCGGGGATGCAACGCCCGTCGGGCCGCCGTCGCGTAATTTTTATTTATCTTCGTCGGAGCGCGCGCGGCGGATGCGAAAAACGCAAATAAACGGAAAGATGCGCGACGGTCGAGAGCAAAATTTCCTCGACATTTGGGTAAGCAGGAAGCTCACCTGCAAGATTTTTCCCGGCGCGCTCCAAGATTTCGTGAAATAGAATTCGCAGCGCAAAGCCGCCGTGGCGAGCAAATATTTAAATGACGCTGGTACGATTCGTCCATTACGTAGGCGCGCGAGAATGCTCTTTCGTTCGAAATGTGCTCGCGTGTGGGCGAGCGATGCGGTAGCTTCGCGGAGCGGCGCGATGAGCTCCATTTGTGGTATCGATTGCACGATGGGCCGCCCCGTGTGCATTTGCGTACTTACGCGAATGAGAGAGAGAGAGAGAGAGAGAGAGAGAGAGAAGGAGAAAAAAAGGAATGGGGAGAAACAAATAATAATAAAAAAGAAAGGAAAAAAAAAAAGAAGAAACGCCGTAGATAAACCGAGGTGGGATCGCTCCATTGCGCAGAGGCGACGCTCCACTTAGCGTCTCTTCCTCGAAATAATTTGAAATATGCAAATACAATTGGTGCACGCATTTGTGTGCGACGCGAAAGTGCGTACGCTCCGGCGAGTGTGTATCCGCAAAGGAAGGAGAAGAGGAGGATCGGAGAGACGACCAAGACCGAGCACGTATATTCGAGTGGCTCACGGTTCAGTTCTCTCAGAGTCAATCTAACTTAACATGCAGATGCAATACGTGGAATTGAGATGGTACAGTGGAGCGAGGGGAACTCTGAGTCACTCCTGGGCATTGCTGTACCTTCCCTTCTTTATCGCAACGCCTGACTTTTCTGATCGATGTAGTTATGGTTACAACGCTGATTATTGATAGTCGCTAGACAGTAGGGGCTAAATGCATTTAGTACTTCAGATAGAAAAGTTAGATTTAGAATAAAACGCAATCCGACAAGTGTGATATATTCTAGATCTAGCGTGGCAAGAAAAACGATGCTGATCTGCAAAAGGCGATAACGGGTGATATTTAAAATGTATATATATATATAATATCGCTGTTTGAAATCTTGTTATTTCTACTTGACGAAATGTTAAACACAATTAGTACTCTTCCGAGAAGAGTATGCCTAGATATATATTAATATCAAAAAGCACCAAGCGTTTTCTTGACAAAGCTCAATGCATACAAACAACAGCATACAAACAACGCTCATACATCAATTAAGAATACAATATATATATATATATATATATATATATATCGAGGAATATTCATCGGGAGATTAATTCAATAGTACTCGTGAGAGCTTAGCAAATTTCGCTTTCAAACGCAAATAGGATTCATTGAGGATTAAACGCAGGAACATCAAGACGTATCCAGTCCGCAATTTATACCTGAGTTTCCTCCCTCCTGAACTTTCGCGTAAATCTTTTGCAAGGGCGCGCCATATCTTGCGATACAATACATTTCATCCGTAATAAATGACGAAGCTAGGCGGCGACTCTTTCGAGGAATATCGTCAGAAACCCCAGCGGAAACTTCCTTTCAGATGGGGATTGCTCTCGAGCCAACATCCGCTTTCGAATTTCAAGTGGGTCAAGTCAACCGACGAGCACCCCGCACCCCGCGACACCGCCGCGGAGCGTCACCGTCACTATTTCCAGCCGATCATCGCTAGGAATGCATCAGCCGCGGGGAATCATCGACAGATCCGTCCGGTGACAATCACCGTGCGACCTCGTTTTCGAGAAACACCGACATCGATGACGCCGTCGACGTTTTACGGGAGTGAATCATGCGAAACGCAAACGGCGATTACGCAAGCGGGTCATCATCAGCGAGTGCGAAGGCGTCGCGGCATACCTACGAGCGTAAACAGCGTCTTGATATAAAGCGAAAGAGACAGATAGACAGGAAGAAGGAGAGAAACAGGTAGAAAGTAAGAGACACGAGGGGGAGGGAAGAGAAAAAAAAATCGATAGAAGAGCAACGTTATCGAGAGCTTTATTATCGAGAGATGATTCCCGTATGTGATACTGGGACGGCTCATCGCGTTTCCGTCTGTTCCAATTCGTGCGCGTGCCCTTCCTAATGCGCTAACGAGGAAAGATATCGGGTAAAAATCTCGATCCGCGAGCGAGTTCCGTTTTCTCTCTTTAAGAGGAGTCCGCTCGCGTACGCGGGAATGCAAACATCCACGGGGGTTCGAGAGAATTTCAAATATTTACGCGGCTTCAAGAAGGTTGAAACTTAAGATTGGGAATTATCGGGATCGTAATTAAAAAAAAATTCAGTAAATTCAATGAAAGCCGAGTCTCTACGTTGAAAGCTACGTTAGCTATGTAAATCCGAGACTATTCCGCTGGAGAAAATTAACTAGCCGCGTCAGAAGGGCATTAAAATGTAATTTGGTATTTCATAACGTGAATGATATTCTGATATGGCATTAAGATTCCGGCGCAACAATAAAAGAGAAATTGTCGGCTGTTAATCGAAAAGCATCTCAACTTGGGCACATTCCAAGAACACAATTTTCCGTGATCTATATTCTACATCACATAATCACGATGTAATCTCTTATAACTTAGCGTGACTGCCTGAAATAACGTACCGCTTCCGGTGCATTTTTATCCCACTCTTCTAACATTGCGCAACGTGTATCTAATGTTCTTAAATGTAGTACCTTCTCGTAGAAGAATTATCCAGACAATTCGTCTGGATAAAATCAAGAGTAGAGCGCAAAAATTAAAAAGGACAACGCGTAAATGCGAGTGAAGATCATCTTTGCGAATTGTAAGTTGTATTCTAACGGATCTTGATGAAGTTGCAGATAGTTTGAAGTGATTTTGTAACCGAACGGGAAAAGTTGACTATTGAAACGATGCTACAAAGATAAAAAAAGAACAATTCCTTTCTCGATGTAACTACTCTCAATGCAATGACATTCGCGGAATGCACGCAGGTATAATAATAACGACGAGATAGAGCATCATCAATGCAGATAATGGCGATGACCGTGTGCAAATGTGCATTTATATTGGCTGGTCTCGTTGGAAAACATTGACGAATCTTGCACGCGATCCACGCGATTTGGACGCGACCAACTATTTTTCTCGACCTTTACCTCAATCTGACCGATACCAATTTTCGTGCATATCCGTATTTCATATTTGTCAAACCTTGCAATTATCCTTCCAAACACCTAGAATAATCTATACTCATTATGCGAAAATAATATTTAAAAAATTACGCGAAAATTGTTAAATATAAACTGTTACAACAGGGATAATATTATATCTATTCAAAATAATTTTTCATCAATATGATTAAAATAACGACAAAATTGCAATTTATTTTTAATCTTCATCACTATATTCTTCGCAATATATCTAATATATAATTCGATATTTGTAGCTAAATAATGCATAATTAATAATTACGTCACGTGAATTTAAATAATTTTAAATTAATTTTTGCAAAAGTTGAGCATATGATGGCTGTGGCGGCATCTACGCGTGACTTGCCGAAGCGCAATTCGCGCCGCGATTCTTTGCTAAAAATTCGCGCCTGTGTTCGAATCGCTTTTGATCGAACTGCTTTCAAATGGAGCCTCGGATAATAAACCGGAAATCTTGCGGGATATCTTGCGGACATTTGTCTAACGTGATTACGCAATTTGTCTCTTAATGGCAACCCGGAAATCCCGTACGGAGTAAACTAACTGCAATTTCTAATCCAGCTATACCAGAGTCGATGTTTTAAAGCGACTACGATAAATCACTCCACACCGATTTTCCTCCAAGCTGTATAACCGCATTGCGATTCTGCGACGGCAAATGCATGCCGAGCAGTTCTAAAGCGTCTCCGAAGAAACTGCGAAGGAATTTAATCACGATATTTGCTTGGGCAAGAAAAGCTTAAGAAACTAAAACCCTTCGAGACGGATTTCAGAAACTAATGAATTAAATTCGCAGATTAAAATGAATTAACTTTGATTTACCGCCAATTTTATGCTGTAGGAAAAAACTGGAGGAAAACCATGAAGATATGCGATATATAAGAAAACAATCACATAGATACGCGAAAAAACGAATTACATACGCTCACAATTTTCCTAATCGATTTTTACTTCCAATTTTATTGTTTAATAAAGGAGGATTTCTACTATTCTTAACCTAATTCTTAATGGTTCTTAATTTATTTCTTTTTATTCATTTTTTAAATATCTTTCGTCAATAATTCAAAATACGTTTCGGTAATAATCGAGAAACACAAAAAATATGATTATACATTTTTTGTGGCGGCTACGTAATCATCCCTTCTGTCTCTAATTATTCCCACAGTGGTCAATCGACCGTTACACTCTTATTAATTGGGCCAATTGATCCGAATTAAGGCGGCGCCCAGTAGATTCAAATTAAGATCAATATCTTAGACCATAAATCGGAACATTATTGCACAAACGCGACTATAAATTTCTTACGTCCAAACAACAGAAATCCATCTGTAATTTTGCACCACTGTATACATAGACAAATAAAAAAAACGCATTGTCAAACGCACATTCTTACAATCTCCCTAAGAAGAAATTCATTATCTGTATAGCGTTTTACGTAAATATAAATAAGTAAAGTTTCATCGACTAAAATTATATATCGCATATATTAAAGCATTGTGTAATAATGAATTTTTTGTATAATATTAATTAATAACATATTTCACATTTTTATTATTTCAATAAAATATAGACTTCAAGAATATTAGCATATTCTTTGATTGAAATTAATATTAAATTATTAAAATGTTACATAAATTAACGAAAATATGAAATTACTATTGTACAAAATTTAATATAATTCAAACGATATAACGTATCAAATTATGCCGATTTTACGTCAATCAAAGAATATGCTAATACACCTGATATAATATCGTTGTAATACTTTTAATACTTTTAAATATAAAAAATTTGGTTAAGAGAGGATTTTTTTCAAGAAGATTTTAAAGTAAGAGAATATGTTACAGCATATCTTAACTTTCTAGAGTATACGATGAACTATTTAGCATCTGTATGTAACGGCCCTTAACAAGAATGTTACTTTGCCTTATGCAACATCATGACACTCCATGATGCAATCGCATAGATCGCCATCTACGTAACGCCAGCGACGTAAGCGCAAGCATCGCGTAATGCCAGCATCATCTGTATTATAGCTCTCGCCTACGTCATACCGGGGATATGATGTCACAGCTCGGTAGAGAATTTCTGATTATACATTCCTTCTAATGTACGAGACACGTAATTTTCAGTATCCGTAAATAAGAACACGTGCCTTATTTTAGAAGAAATATTTTCTCGCCTTCTACACGCTTCGTCTTTAACTAATTTCAACATGAACTAAATTGGAAAAACGAAGAAGTTCAGTCCTGGGATAAAGGTAGTCTAAAGACAATGTAATTCGCGGATTTAAATAATTTTCATTAAAATATCTCTTTTCATAAACGAAGAAACAAGTTTAGTCTTCTCATGATATTTATCATGATTATAACGCAGCATTAATCACAACGCATTCTCCATTTCTTTTTTCTTTTAAAATAATTTAAAATAATTTAAATTTAATTAAAAAAATAAACACTACATTCTGCAGCGCCAAGAAACATTGTAAACTATTAATGATATTCCCTGTTTTTCTTGGAAATTTCTGAATAAACTGTAGCACGCCGGTAATGTTGACTACGATAAAACCGGCATGGAGACTGCGACATCGGGAAGTGAAATAAGACCGAAATTGGGACAGGGAATCGCCATGCTGCTTCGGGACGCTGGATGCTGCAGGACCGCTGGCGTCATCGTTGTCAGTGACGTCACTGGGAACAGGTGACAGTCGCTGTCAGCGTGTGACGTCAAACAGAGCAGAGCGGACATCGAACCTCGGCCGGCGCGTTTGCGCAGACTGCGCATATGTGAGACGGGAAATGCACGTACGTGATGTTCGCACGGACGGAAGCGATGCAACGCGTGAGAATAACGATGGGTAACGAGGAGGGATTCGCGAATGGCGAGATAATCGTGTAAGATCGTAGCGGCGAGGACCGCGAAGGAGCGCGGCGAGCGGCGCGACAAAGCTCGCCGTGGTTCCCGCAATTGTCAAGTTGCTGGATCTCGTCTGATACGAAATGTCATGACTCACCAGCGGCGCGGAATGGTCAGTCACGCCCCGGAATAGCCTCTCGCGTCGACGAGGTCCTTGCCAGGCGATGGTCCACCCGTCGGAATGCACGCACACTCACAACACTACACTCGAATTCGCGGAAACGGTCGCGGCCATTTTGGTAGCATCGCGGCGAACTCATACGCATATCATGACCGTGCCGCGCTGCGACACTGACATGGTGGCGCCATCTCGCGCGACCGTCCACGAGACGCGCGGACCTTTACGAAAACTCCGCTCGATCATTTTTAGCCGATTAATTTATCGCAATAAAATCAGTTGTATTTTATTCAAGAAGTACAATATTAATAGAATACAACATTCATCGAAGGCAATACCTATGAAACAAATTAATTATATAAAGCAGAGTATAAGATTTAAAATATAGCACGATGCCGATTATAGAGATTTCTACGAAAGAGATAATGAGCGATAAAGTAAATAGCAGAGAGAAACCTGAGAGCGGCTATCGTGGTCTTCTTCATGGGATTAACAAAATCTTCTACCGATAAAAACGCATTCCTGTGCATATCTATGCTGCATCCACAATTCAAGAATATGTTTGTATATCTTAAAAATTATATACCGTGTGATTCTTTTTGTTATAGACTAAAGTACTGATTAACTTTAACATAATATATATTTATCAATATGTTTATATTTATACATATGTACAATATACATACATATAGCGTGTTTACAAAAAAAAGATTTCTCCCTTAATAAAGTAATGATATTAAATTAAAATGTTTTATTATTTTATGTTGTGTTTTTTTCATATAATGTTAATATATTTTAATATATTTATTAATGTTAATATATTTATTAATGTTAAAATTAATCAGTATTTTAATCTACAAACCAAAAAATTACATGAAGTTAACATGACGTTACATTAATTTTTAATTAATTTAAAAGAAAAAAATGATAATTTTAGTGTTATTTTTCATAGTTCTATAATTTCTGATAAATATTAAATAAAATTTTGTATTTTTAAAGTTAAAACGAATAAAATGAAAAAATCATAGAAAAAAAGTCACAGTAAAAAGTAAAAAAATCAATTTTTATCTTATTATGTTTATATTATTAGACACCTAAGATGCGAACCAAATAATGCCAATTTATTACATTTTATTTTTTTACAATTAATATATTTTATAATAAATTTACAAACTTTTAATTCTGTAATTTTTAACTATATTGCAAAATAGTATGCAAAAATGCATTAAAATTTAAATCTGTGAGAATTTTAAAGTGAAGAATCGAATTTTAAGAGAATTCACGCTCAACATTAAAAATATTCGAAAGTAGAGAAGATTAAAAGGAATGATTGTTAAACAGAGTTTTATTTTTTTATTTCTGTAATTTTTAATTCTTCTTTAATTCTTTATTATGTCGATACTGTTCATCATAAATGCCGGAAATGTCTATTTTGACAGTATTGTGCATATCAGTAATTGTGCATATCAGAAGTTTCACTTTGACAGTGCTGATAATTTTCAATGTATCTCCGTTCCTTTATTAAGTCTTATGAATTTTCTGCAAATACTTGAGACTTTTGTCGTAATAGGTGAAACGATTGCACACTTTCAAAGAACGATTTGAACCTGACCGATATTTGCAATTACCAATATCTTCAGAATTAAAGTATTTATATGTATAATACCATATTAATACCGTCAGAATAATCGTTTCTGGTGTTTTATATTGCTCTCTTGCATATTTCTTCTTATTATATCCATCTGGTGAGTGACAATTATTCTATAATTATTTTTTCTTTTTTACTGCATATGAACGATTTGAATGTATCATTTCACATTGAAAGTTTTTTTTACTAATTAATAATTTTACTTAATCGATCGACGTGAACGACATATTATCATTATTTTTTTTGGGCTCACCGATTGAACTTAGGGATGTATCTTATTACATTTTTGTATTTTAGATGACTCAAATCAAAGATGACTCAAATTTATAATCGAAACATTTGGCACTTTTTATTAATAAAGTTAAAATTAAACATATAATTGCATCCTTAACAATTCTCATTAGCATTATTATCATCCATTATTATCATATCAAAAACTTTTTTTTTTTAATATTAAAATGCATATTTTGCTGTTTATGTCGATCAAAGGTAAAAATAATTAAATTAACTAAAGTTATAATTTATAGTTGAAATATTTGATTTATTATCTATAGAAGTCATTATGTTAATTTTTCAATAATTTAGAATTTATATTATTTTATTTTGTTTCAAATTCTCTTATTGCCTGATGCGAATTAGTTTTTCAAAATTTTTATGAATATATAAATCCTTAGCATAAAATTGTGCAAATAATTCAGAAGATGGAATTAATATTTACATGTAAATTGGTTATTTCTGTTTTTTTTATTTCTCGTTCGTTTTTATGTACATATTTTACGAAGTAAAAGTTATACAGATTTTGCTTTTCTACTAAATCATATATGATTTAGTTCTCATTATTTTTTAATGAACTAGACACTACAGACGCGCATGGTGCGCACGATATTTATCTTTTTAAACAGAAAGAGCAAATATTGTGTAATATTCTTATACTATTAAGAAAATATTGACAATATCGACCGCAATCATGATCTCTGACGATCTCTCCGATAGATGGCGCACGCGTATGTTTTCATGATAGCGGGTATCATCAAAGCTTGTACTACACGTGTTTTCGCCCTGTTTGAGAAGGCGAAAAAAAGTGTGAACATCTAAGCAAAAAAGCGCGCGACGTTTTTTCAGTTTTTTTTTTCATAGCGAATTTTTAAAAGGCTATAACTTCTTCAACAATAGACGTAGAGACATGGGACAAAGACGAATCTTCTTCATTTTGCATTCCGCAAATGTTTATGTTAAATACATACATTCTTATCATAATACATGTCATGTGTATATACAAGATGTCGGAATATATGCCAGAATAAAATATAAAATATCTCGTAAATTATTGATTTTTTGTCATTTGTATCTTAATATTTTTTTATCCAAAATAAATAGATGAATCATACTGCGTAACAAAAAATATATAATTCCATTTAAAAAAGTGGCGACTATATAAAAATCTTGACAGTGACGTTATCTGCAAATAAATCACTATCACAATCATGTGGCCTTCTTCAAACTCTTTCTATCAAAATGCTAAAAGCTCTTTTCTTCGATGCTAATTAGTTTCCTTGCTTACAGCTATAATAATAATAGAAGTTGTAAGTTTTGATAGTTATATGTGTATAGATATTATAAGATAAGCAAATTTTTAAAAAACTTTAACAATCACGCAAATTTCCATAAAACCATAAAATTATGATAAAATTTATTATAATTATATCTAAACAATCAAATATGTAATATTTGAAAAAGATAAAAATATAAATATATACAATTATTTTACAATTACTTTACAAAAGTCTCTTATTAACTTAACATTTTATACATTTTTTTTTACAAATTTTCAATTAAATCAGAGTATTCATGATACATATCCATTCACTCGCTACCTCGAATATCGCGATTGTCGAAATATCGAAATATAGTCACGGCGGACCAACTACATCGTAGTAATGGAGTTGCCAATAGTACCAGTACTTTCTGCACTTAATTTGAGATAAACATGCATAAAGTGTAATTAATATAAATTAAGCATTATTTAATACAAAATTTATTTGTTTTCAGACGGACCTTGGAAAATTGATATTACAACAAACAATAAACGATAAGCTCTGTTTCAAGAAAATGACAGCGATTGCAAGAATTTCACAAGCGAATATCGTGCAACCCTCAAAAAAACATACTGCTACTGTGTTTTTCTTCCATGGTTCTGGTAAAATAATCTAATGAGTTTTCTGTAAATAAAAGAATTAATCTATTAAAATGAGGTAGTGCAGATTATTGTAATCATGTTTCATTTTTGCAGGTGGCACAGCGGAGAATATGAAAGAATGGGTTAATATTTTTAACAGGGAAAAATTGCAATTTTCACATATAAAATTAATTTATCCTAGTGCACCTAGTCTGCCGTATACAGCAAATGATGGAATGGTAATATAGCATAATTATGATTAATCTTGGAATATTTATAACAATATTCTTAATTAATGCTGACTTGTATAAAATCTAATTTAAAAATCTTTGAGATAAATATCAACAATTGAAGTTAAAGTTTTAAATTTAATAAATAATAATCTAAGTTGTATATGTTTTTAAAATAATAAAATCATAGATCTGCATTAATTGGCAGACAAGATCATAGTGTCGAATAATTTTTCTTCGTTTCTTTGAATATGTATAAATTCAAGACAAATGCTTTATTTCGCAAATTACATGTTGTTAAATTTTACCTGATTATTTAATTTAAATTTAAATTTATATTTATGTCTTTTCATAGCTTTCATAGCTTTCTAATTAATAATTTTCACTATTACTTTATTGTAGATGCAAAATGTATGGTTTGATAGAATGGCAATATCTAATCAAGTACCAGAACATTTAGAATCAATCAACTCTATGTGCCAAAATGTATCAGAGTTGATCGATCAAGAAGTAGCCAATGGAATTCCATTCGATAGAATAATTCTAGGTGGATTTTCAATGGGTGGCTGCCTTGCATTACATTTAGCATACAGATATCGAACAGCTGTAGCAGGCTGTTTCGCTATGTCTTCTTTCTTAAATAAGGGATCTGTAGTTTATGAGGTAAATCTATAATCATTAAACAGATAAGAAATATTTCATAACTAAAACAAGATTTTTATAGAAAGGATTAGGTTATATGTTAGGCGTTCCCAGATTTCTACAAATTTTAACTGTATGTTTTATAGGTTGAAAAAAGACGAAAAATGTCATATAAATATAGATCATACAAAAAAATTATAGAAAAAATATGAAACAAGAATTTGCAAGAATTTTCAAAATGCCATTCGCCCATGTCAATACAAACTTGTGATGTAATACTGAATCGCCGTAGGAATTTCATGCTGATTTTACTTAATCTCTATAGTTGTGTTGATAATTCTTTATATTGATTTATTTCTTGATGTGATTTGTATTTGATGAACTTTATTTTTCAATGTATCCCATATAGAAGTCTAAAATTCATGATAAGATCTGCTGATTTTGGAGGCCAAAGTCAGTTCTCTTGAACCAGTTTTTTCAAAATAATGTTTAATTCTGTCGTATTCATTATACAATATTTTTTGAACAATCAAATATAATTATATAAAAATCCATATGCTATTCGAGAAACAGTTTTCAACATCAGTTCAATGACAGTATATGGATGAGCATGTGTAAACTCTTAGGTGAAAAAATTTTTCTCGCGGATTTCATATTTTTGCTATATCTTTTTAATGTAGCATTTTAAGCCCTATGTTGATATTTTTTTATGTCAACTTAATATAACATAACATAATATAATATAACATACTGTTGAAGTTTAAAATCTGAAGACATTCTGGATGTATGCAAAATATTTGATTTTATCAAATGACACTCTCCAACTCAACATTAAAACTCAGTATTAGGTATTATTAATATTTTGCTTATTTATTAATTATGATTGCAGCATTTGAAAGCGAATCCAGAATCTAATAAAGTACCACTTATTCAATATCATGGCATAGTAGATAGTTTGGTTCCTATAGCATGGGGTGAGGAAACTGCTAAGAATCTCAATGATCTTGGAGTAAATGTAAAATTTATGCCTGTGCAAAATATCAATCATGAGTTGAACCGTGAAGAGATTAAAAATTGGAAAAATTGGCTCCTTAGTATATTACCAGATAAATAATATAAATTGTTAAATAAAAATATTAACATCATTGTTAGCTGTTATAACATGGAAACATGTTAATGTTATATTTATTTTTAAAAATTTATTACATCTAATTATTGTATAATTGTAATTTTGTAATGGTAGCAATACATATAAATTGAATTTTATTACAATAACACAAATCATATGAATTGCTGAAAAACTAATAAATATAAGAAAGATCCTAATTTTCACGACGTGACAAGATAAATCGAGCTATCATGCAGTCATTAAACAATTATATGGTATATGATGCGTGTCATGAATAATGTTAATTCTTAAGATCGATATTTTAGCCTTGACCTTCAAAATATTTAAATTTTTGTGCAAAATTTATTTTATTTCTTAACTAAAATAAAAGTAAATTTTATTTTTCTCTAAATTATAAATAATATATTATTTCGGGAAAATTGTATAAAAGCTATTATTGCAACAAATTAAAAAATATGTTAATATTTCATTAAATTTCAAATTTTTCAAATTTTTTTGAACATATAAAACATTTGACATATAAAAATTTAAAAATATATCGTCAGATATAAACTTTATATAATGGCAAAAAGCGACACTGAAATCTTTTCATCCTCTATAATTATACGTAATCGTAAAATCGTCTGGACATTTGCTTTTAGTTAAGAATACCGTCATTATTAAGCAAACCTGGGAATTTAAATAAAATCGATGCTATCCGCTTGACCTGCTTTTTATATAAAACGAACGAGCGTTTATATTGTTGACTACTGCATTTATTATGCGCTTTTGCATAATAGATCGATCCGTTTTTTTACATTATTAATTTTACATTATTATTTTTCGTACTGTCAATTTGGAACGCGACATTGCAGCCAAATTCTTCGAATACACATGATTCATTTTAAATGTATGAAATGTTCTTGAGAATCTTTCCAGTATTTCTGTGAATCCCTTTTTACACTATCCATTAATTTTTGAATATTATGAAATTGAATATTATTGAATATTAACTTAAATATTTATCCATTTAATAAAAGCAAAATCATTTTCATTTTCATGAATCATTTTCATTTTATCAATGCATATTGCAGAATAACAATAAACTATTAACTTTAATTATTAGATAAATTTGACATAGAAACAACTTGGATATTTTCAAATTTGAAAATGTCTTATATTTGATTTTATTCATATATTTTGAGATTATATATTAAGATTTGCATTTCATATTGCAATGTTCAATCAAGTTCAATAAACTTAGGTAAATCCTAAATTTTTAAATTGATTCTCGCAAGTGCTTTCATATTATTATGCTTCCGTTCAACGGACGTATAACGTAACGTATTAACCAATCAGATGTCAAATGCGAAAACGGTAATATTATTACTATTTTGTTACATGCGCAATATTGATCGAGTTTCAAAGTGCAAGCACCGCGAGATTATGCGATTCTATATGAATTAATCTATAGGATGAATTCGCTTAGGCAGATTTACGTCGATATTTTCATTATTGCAATACTTGGCCATTGAAGATATTAAAAAAATAGAAATTTAAATCAAGATCTTTTGTTCTTAAGAGATAAAAATTTTCGAAAAAAGAAAAAGAAGACAAAGGATATATTCACAACGTGGATGATTGCGTGGATGATCATGATCATTTCTTGCTGCTTTCGTTATTTTAAAGTTTGACCGTTATTTCTTGTTATTAAATAAAAAATCGCACATAAAATATATTTTTTAAAAACATCTATCAAGTACTTAAGATAGAGAATTTGTTGGAAATGGACTATAAATCTTAATTTCAAAGTTTTGACAGCTTTAATTTGTCACAATAAAAGAGAAAAGTATGTTTATAAAATTAATTAATATTAATCTTAATTTTAATAGGAGATTAAAAGAAAGTTATAAATTATATATTATTATTATACATAATAATAATTTCGCGGATTATAGATATATTTAGAATGATTTTACAAATGTAATGTTTTGATAATGCATACATATGAAATGCATGTATATGAAAAACATAATAGTATAAATAAAAAATTTTGAAACAAGAATTATTCATATTTTTCTTTTTCTCTAGATATAATTTATATTTAGTTTTATATTTAGTGAAATAAATCAAATGTTGGTGCATTTAAGCTGATCAAATAAAATACATTGTGTGTTTGTCTCTCATATTTATATTTAAAAACATTACTGAGTTCAGTCGATTGTTACATGAATGGCGATTACACCGTCATGACTATAGGAAACACGGTTTTAGAGGATAATATTTGATTTCACACGGATATCTATTCTTAGAGAAACACACGAATAATACATATGATATGTGTCGCATGTATGTACAATGCAGTATTGTATATACAATACTCGATCAGCTCAGGATAAATTGCAATTTATATTTGTCAACTTCACAATGGCAGGCTTTATTCTTTTTATATTTACTAGAATAATCGGCGCGTAAGCTTTTCATATTATATATTTTTATATTATTCGTTGATGGCAGCGACGTACCGTCACGATGAAAAATAGAAACTCATTCATCCTTGTTCATCTTATCTTTGTCCTTGTTCAAAACCGATTCAAAATTTCATTCGCTAACCTCGCCGCCTTTTACAAATTATCATTTGCAAATTGACAATAACTCACGAAATTAGCGCAGCAAAAGAATCAATCAGCATCGCGGAAAAGCGGCAACAATAAACTTCGAGAAATGCGAGTAATCGACTTAACATTTCCTTTTTTATCAAGGACAGTTATATATATTTATATTTTTATAATTTTTAATCTCAAATTTTTGTGATATCGGATTTCTTTTTATTTTATCTGAAATTATTTAAAATGCTCAACTGTTTGAAATAAGAAACAAACATCTTACTGTTACAGTCTTCTCCTTCATAACAATATTTTTATTATTGAAAATAATCTCATAAAACGAAACAATAGACAGGAGAGCTATGGAAGGAGAAATACAGAAAAACGAACGAGGAATCAATCAATAAATACGACTAAATACGAATCAGATCTTTAGTTTACACTTAATTAAATAAATTCTGCTAATCTTTATCAAACGACTTTGCGATTTTATTTTATTCTTTCGACGTACTGTCCGTTACACTAAACATAATTGTCAACGATTATGCTATTTTTATAAACATATTGTATTTCATAATTTATTAGAAGTTCTAATTAATAAATCGCATTTCGAATCATTCGATTGCAATTGTTAACATAAAAATCTTTATATGCGGTTTATATCGAAAGGGTGAGGAACGCGCATCTCTTTCGGCTTCTTCGCCTTGGTGCACATGCACCGACACGGCGACGAGGGTAAGGAAGATGGAAACTCGCGCCGACGAGTCCATCGGCGACGTGTGCGCAGTGAAACGTACGGGGTAAACTGCGACGGGATTGCCGCACATCCATGAGCAGCTTCGCGAGGGGGTGAATGGGGGTGGCAGGTAGTCTCTCCACTGGCCTGCCGTCGTTCTCGCCACCGACATCGCGTTGTGACGTACCGACGTTCATGTTTCGTCGTAATATCGACTCGCGAGGGGGAAGTGATATGAAACGTATCGTGTTATTATCAGTTGTGACATGAAAATCATGCACGTCCTGCGACATCCGCTTGAGATTCAACGATGGATCGATGTTCAACGATGAGCGGCCTGTGGAGAAACGAGCGTGAAAGGGAAATGAAACGGTGCGCCCCTCGGGCTAAGAATATTACCGCGGGGTGAAATCTTTAAAAAGAAAGGAGACACGACGCACGCGATACACACATACAAAATACATGCGCACGTATAAACATAAAGGAACGTGGAAGGCTCGCGTATTATAAAACGCGAAATCGATAATCGCGATAAGTTCTGCCGAGTGAACGTGAACCATAACATTTTAGGAAAGGAAGAGAAGGGAGCGTGGATGCTCGTTCAAATAAAGTGATTATGCGGTGGAATGTGGCTTGAACGTGTTACCGAGGGTGGATCTGGGTCATCGCGAATGGACCTCCCGACAAATAGAACGAGATAGATTTTCAGCAGATTCGGAATAAAAGTTTGAATCATCGGAACAAACGTGTAGTTGAACGTATCGCTGAAGAAGCATTTAGATTATTATAGGGATGTGTTTTGGTCGAGAAGCGATAGACAAAACACACAACTTCGGGCATTCAGAGAACTTTATTACATCCTAGAGATTAAATTATTTTTAAAGTAATACGCAAATATATGAGACACGCAAATATATAACACAGTGAGAGACATGTCTATTAATTAATAATTTATTAATCGTAATAACCATCGTGCATAAGTAATCGTGATTTGATCATGATACGTTGTATAAACAACGCAGGCTAATCACTGAAGAAATTAATAAATTAGACCAAGGCAGACGTGATATTTCCGCGATCTTCATGATGACGTTACTCGCGAGGAAACGACTCTTCGATATCATCTTCCGGGTGCGTCCGAAGACGCATTGATGAACGATATCGACGGTAAATAATATGGCGCGTGTTAATCCGCAGTCGATGACGTCAAGGAATAAAAGGCATATAGATGGCTTGATGTAAAGAGGCTGGGCAACGAAAGTGGATACAACGAAATTTCCCAAAGGACTAGAAACAAATTTCCCAAAGGGAAGAAGCATCGACGATATATACAGAGAGAGAAAAAGCGAGAAATAAATTCCCCACGCCGAGGTGATCATAATAAAGCTTTCTTAATAATTTCTCAACAACTGCTCACATCGTCCGAAGTTTTTTCTGAAAAAACGGGAACAAGGGCGAGACAACTCCTCAATTCATTATTTCACTAGATCAAAGTGTGTCTTTTCCTAATTTTTTTTTAACATTTTCATAATATAATTTGTCTTATATATAAAAAGACTTTAACACTGTGATATTTTAAAAGATATTAAACTTCGTCGGAAAAAAGCGTGATGTGATCGATCTTGTATTTCTTGAGAAAATCTTAATATACTTTTCGTCTCAATTCTCAGAGGTTTTTCAAAATTCTTTTTATACTTGCGACAAATGCGGAAATTTTTTCTTAAGAGGGAAGTGAATCTCTATTCGACTCGAACGTATCGATTTTTCACTTGAAAGACTTCAAACTCTCGACAAATAGGGTGGACGTCTAAGAGATGGCTGAAGGGATAAATCAAAATAAATCTTAGAGAGAGAGAGAGAGAGGAGCGAGAGAGTGAGGGGTTGCATATCGAGTGCAGGATTGACAAGAGGGGCAAGAGAATTGCAAGTGAGGTCGTGACGAGTGGTGTTCTTCTCGATTGAGAAATAGAGATATCGCCGGAGAAGCAACGTAAGTTGATATACAAAGTGGGGACGTTGTGGAAATCGGTCAAGAGTGTCTCGACTATGGCAGTGTGGTAGTTTTTACTTGACGTGTCTCACGTTGAATAGATTGTACGAGAAATCAGTACGTGTGCTATATCAAATTATAGTACGGATTAATAGAAACGAATTTTCTTAAGAAACTTGTGAATTTTATTAATGCAATATCGATGAATTGAGATAAGTGTGCGAACTCGTTGCAACTTTTGCGATTGGAGACCAAAATAACAATCCGTGCATTATCGCCAATGAAATTTACATTTTCTTTATGATCTTATGAATAATTATTTTTGTAATGTGAAATACAATATGAAATTAACAGTTAAAGATAAAGTGATTCAAATTTTAATTTATAATATTAATGTCACTCGAATTGCATTTGCCTCCTCATTATTTCACTTAATCAAGGAAAACAATGTAAATTATTCTGGGTATTAATTCTGAAGAAGAATTTAAAAAAGAAATAAGTGCCACGACATGTTGACATCGAGGAATTAATTTATCTGTGTGATTTAATAAACGCGAAATCATCGAAAACACAACGAGAAACACCACGAGGAATGCAAGCTCGATGCATTTGGCGCCGCAAGAGATACATCGTTTATCGCAGCGGAAACACATCCAGTCATCGTCCACGTGCTGAAATTCGCGGGTCGTCAATGTGATCGTGTCGTTGCCATCGTTTCTCTCGAGGAGACGTAATCGCCTTCTCAGACCGACACGAAGTCCTCAACGAGTCCCCAATTATTTTTATAATATACGGGTCGTGCAGTGTCATAAAATCAGCAACCACCACGGGGATCGCTTGGCTTCACAACATCACCTCTCAAGGTAAAGGTATTTCATCTCTATATTTTTTTTTATAATTATTACTTATACAATAATATTTATAGTAATAATTATTACTTATACGAGGAATTTTATATAGTTAATATTTTAGATATTTTTAACGAATTTATTTTGTCTCTATTCCACGTTAAAAATATTAAGAATATGACTAAAATAGGTAGGATAGGTTCTATTAATTAATATTGCGATCGAATTGATATGTGAGTCATATATTTTTAATGAATTTTTTATCACTCTTATGAAAATAAATTATTTATTATTAATTTATCTTATTAATTTATTTCTTAATAAATTTGTTAGTTATTATAATTTATTAAAATACGTAGTGTGATAATAATTTAACAATAAGCTGTGATATATAAAATAAGGTTGTTATAAATTCTGAAGTTGACGGATTAATTTCGTAGTAGTCACTATCGTAGTTTGATAACAATACACGTAACTTGCAACATTGCTTTTCCTATGAGATCGATCAATTTCTTATCAAAATTGTGTCTATATTTTTTTAGTGATATCTTTAATCGCACAGAGAGCCAGCCATGAAGATTAGGTGGTGTTGTAAAACTTTACACGCGAGCGCGCATAAAGATTGATCGACTGTGTCCGATGTTTGCCCTACTCTCTCGATGCCTATGTAATATATTACAATCATCGCTTTACTTTCACCGTCGTCAAAGAGAAGGACTATGAAATTTGGACTATTAGCATAAAGAGAGAGCTCGTACACGTAAAACGGTTTCGCCCACGTTTATATAACATTCATCTTTATTCATAAGGTATACGACAAACAGGAAGTAACTTGAATTTAAAATTTCAATGTGTAATCAACAATATAGTAAGTCACTTTAGCTTCATGTAATGCTTTTAATAATCTTAGTTTAATAATCAGTAAAATTATATTTTCATTTAGATCATGCATGAAGAAAGAGATTCTAATTGATATTTAAACAATAAAAAATTCATAATTTACTCAAAAAATTATGACAACGAAATTATATAAGTATAAACTTTAAATATTATATTAATCTGAATTAAATTTAATTAAGAAGAAATTAGGTAAATGTAATAAAGAAAATCTTCAGTTAAATAAATTTTATATTTCATACTATCATATTTTATGATTTAAATCAAATCGTTTTAAAGGTTATTAAAAGATTAGTGGAAAAGTCTCTTCATATCACATTTTCATATTAAGTGAAATTTATTCTTTCATATTAAAAATACAACAAAAGTACAAAATTATATTAAAAATGAGATTTCCAAGTAATCTTCCGTTAAGAGGCAATCGATTTAAGAATTATTTAAAAAGAATCTAACAATTATATTATACTATATTTATATTATATATAAAGTATCTATTTATATAAATATATTGTGAAGTAAAATCAATCGTTTAATTCTAGGTGAGATGAGCAACAGCGGTGGATTTGGCGTCGGCGTCGGCGTTGCCGGCGGGCCGACGCTCGCAGCCGCTCAACAGGGTCAAGGGGTGGCCGCCCTTATGGTGATGCTCGCCGTCCTGTGCTTCATCTTCGCGTACTGTTGTTGGGGTGCACCTTTCTGCCGATCGCTATGTAGACGGCATTGCTGTTGTCGTCTGGAAGATCCCGATCCAGACCCACGGTTCGGCGGGAGCGATCAGGCTATGGTCGCGACGCCGACGATTATTCTTCTGCCGCACGGCAGAATGCTCGTCGTCGATGGGACGATTTTCACACAGTTTCAGACCGATCCCACAGGTATAATTTAGAATTCCATGCAGAATTAAAAAAGTGATAATGAGTTTTAAGTGGAGTAAATTGAAATAAAATTAATCGTTGGAAAACAACACTCATATAGCATTAATTGTTGTAAATAAAAACATGCAGAACTGTCAGTATAAGAAACGTTTCTTTCATATAAAATTTGTCGAACTCTTTATCAAAATATGTAAAAAATGCACAAATGTTGCTGTAAAGTATATCTACTATATTTTAATAGATTTTTTTTTAAATAAATAACATAATGAATATAACATTTTTGACAGGTTTAGATCTGGTGGAACTTGGCGATAGCGTGTTACGCGCTCAGAGAAATCCACGAAGCGTAAATCGTCATCAGTTACAGAGCAGTCAAGGCAGTATTCTCGAAATGGACGCCGAAACACCTAGCAAGGATAGCTTAGGTTCTGTCGGATGTTTCCCGCCACCTACCTACGAGAGTATTTATGGCAAAGAGGAAACCGACATGCCTCCCTCTTATTCCGACATTCTCTTACACAGGTATAACACTTTTGTACGGACGGGCTTTACTGAAGTATCTAAA
This sequence comes from Pogonomyrmex barbatus, assembly GCF_055798465.1. NCBI lineage: Eukaryota > Metazoa > Arthropoda > Insecta > Hymenoptera > Formicidae > Pogonomyrmex > Pogonomyrmex barbatus. Next base: position 2,133,303 of record NW_028297107.1, read on the forward strand.
ATTTTGACCAGATACAAATCTGAAAATAATTTGATTGAAGCCATATAAATATTTAATTTATTTAATATTTATTTATGTATTTGCTATTTGACCTAGCATTATCGATTACCTTAAATTCCATTTAATTCACAGATTTGCCAATTTACCGCACGAGATCGATGCGCATGATTACTGCCGAGACGGCAAGGAAGAGATCGAGATGCAGAGCCTGGACAGCTGTCCGCATATCATCGGAAATCCATTGAACTCGATGCCCGGATATCACCCTTACGCCACCGTGACGAGTCTGTCCAGTCTGCAGAGCTATCCGCGACGGAACATTTCGCGCAATCCGTCCATTATCAGCAACCCGCTGGACAGTTTTTACGTGGACAATGAGCTCGGTCTCTATCGACTCAGTCGGGAGACAATGCCGCGGGTCTCCAGCAACGACGCGAACCTCGAGACCTTCCGCGTGTCTCACGACGAGATGTCGTTTCGCATTCCGGTCGACGAGAACGAGAATCATCGACACGCAGGCCGCAACAATCATCAGGTCGTCGGCAACGAGTTAATGAACACGAGGAATCACGCCCGCAGCGCTTCCAGGCTGAGCCAGGACAGCCGCAGAAGTTCGTTGAACCGCGATGGAGATCAACATCAGATCTTCGTCAGGTTGCCCGATCCCGAAGAGATCGAGGCTACGCGAGACAGACGTATCGACGAGGATCAGCGATCTCGGGCGTACCGAGATGATCAGAACGGCAGCAATTTGCCCTTGGACCACTCCCAAATGCAAAACGAGATAAATTGCAACATCGTTAACGACGATCCCAGGTACTTCGCGAGGAACAGGCGACTGGAAGATGAGGGCAGGAATCAGGATGAGGCCGAGGGGACGCAATATCCCGACGAGGAGGCTGGTAACTTCGGCGCACTTGCCGATATTCGCGAGAGCAGAGTGTAGATCGTTTTAGACTTTTAATTATGTAATTGTTTCGAGTGATTGTTAAAAAGGGCTTAAGCCGGATATCAAATTTGAAATGTTTTAATAATACACCGAAAGTTTCTTTTGGATCTTCTTCTGATTTCAAATGAGACATAATTTGTATTTAAAAAACAAATATTTGTGTCCGAAAAATTATGTTCGTTTTCCTTATTTTTATTAGAGAAAGCTATAATATTCTGTTTTGTAATTAAGGCTGATGTTTTGTTCATTTAATGGAAAAGGAATATCTAGGCTCAAGCTCTTTATACCACGTAAATTTGATAAACGTTATACAATATCTCGCACGGCAAATAAAATTGTACACAGAAAGTCGCGATAAGTAGAAAAATTGTGACAAATTTCTACGTTAAGTTAACAAGATATTCAATCGTGTCACAAACAGGTTGATATCCAACATCAGAGAATTATGTCGGAAAGTTATGCTTACAAGATAAATATTGCATTGTGCAGAAAATATAAGACAATGTTATAAATGTATATGTATATGTGTGTGTGTGTATACATATATATATATATATATATATGTGTGTGTGTGTGTGTGTGTGTATGAGACAATATAATTGTATGACAGTTTAGTAAAATTCGTCACACATACACGTACACACACGCGCGCGCAATATATTTCTGGCAAATACTCGTACAATGTGAAATTGAACAACGATTTTTTTGATGGAGTTTCGAAAGTAATAATTCTACGTATGGCGATCAGAAAAAAAAGAATTAAGAAAAGAAAAAAGAAAATTAAAAATAACTATAGGTTCTCTCAAAATGTGGGTAACAAAATCAGTGGATATCGAAAATACTAAACAATTATATTATCTTCTTACAGAATTATGTAAATAATTTCAATCACGCGACAATTTACATAATTTAAATCTTTCCTAACAAAGAAACATCAATCGCGAAAAATGAGCCAAAAAATGAATCATTTTCAATGTGTTTATACGCAAAGATTTTTTTGTGTTTAAAAATCTAAAAACGAATCATAACAAAGTTAGCTCAGTCCGTCCAGGCTTTAACAAGCGCACTTAAGTTTCACAGGCATCACCGACAGTCATAATTAATGATTTTCTTCCCTTTGATATTTTATAGGTAAACTAAATAGTTGCCATGACCATTAGATAATTGTTGTATTATTAGACTATGGTATATGCTTCTTATATGCTTATTTATAAAATACAGTATCCTCACTATTTTTGAATGATACTATCTACATTGGATCAAACAATTTTACTATTCGTAAAAAATGAAATAAAAATAGATCTATGGTAACTAAGAAAAAGAATTAAACGAGGCATGACAAAAATTTATATTACAAAAAAAAAAGATGGGACGCATGTTCATGGAAGTTTCAGGAAATAAAGAAAGGTTTGCGTTGAAATTGGATAATCAGATACAGCAAAGTATCAAAATATTGAACCAAGCATATTTCAGAAAGTGAATAACAGTGGGCTTTAGATACACTTATGTACACATATACGTGTAAAATAATCATACAACAAAATTATAAAAGTTGTACACGTTATCACTGTTGTATACGTTATCGCGTATCATAAAAACAAATCACTGACTCAGAGAGATACCATGAGAATAAAATCTTCTGCGTGAAGCATATATAATACTGTGTGCCTTCCTAGTTTTTAGATTGCTACATGAACAATATAGACAACAAGATTTCTGTTTTTCAATAGCTGATCATTTCGACCAAGCTCTGTCTCTTCCTTTATCTTGAATTTAATTATAATGAAATAATAAGAAGCAATTCCTGCTTCATAAGATATAATCTTATTCTATGAAAAAAAAATATCCCCTCGGATGCAAACGATTATCAATAACTTAATAAACGATATCAATACAAATCGTTTCTCATAACGAGAAACATATCTGGAGTTTACATTGTACATATATATTGTTATAATATTTAATTATAATGAACACACTGAATTATAAAAGACGAAAAGCAAGGCCAATTATACTATACAAATGCACAAATTAATAAATTCATAATTTGTTATTCCTAATTCACAATGTTTATTTGTTTCGCGAAAAATATCAATACAGTCGATATATACATAAAAATGTGAATATTGACATTTTTATGATAAATTAAAATGATTTAAAACGTTATATAAAACGTTACATAAAAACATTGTATAAAACACAAAATGTTATATAAAAAGATTCATAGCAGAAGAATCTTTCAGTTTTTAATCGCTGTCCTCAGAGGCTGAGGAATCTTCTGCTACGTCCTTGTTCTAGTCTTTCAACTTCTAGCTCTCATGACAAAACCATCTCGAAGAACATTCCACATTGTGTCGTTCTTAAAACATGTTTTTATTGTTATACACAATTGTATATCGCAATGTAAAACAGAATATGTACTAATAAATCAATAAACACGATTATACATGGCCTTGATAAACGTCTTAAAAATAATTTAGTGCCTATCCGAAATGATAAATGAATAGATTATTGCTAGTTTTTAAATACTGATGTGTGTGTGTGTGTGTGTGTTCGTGTGTGTACCATTTTTATACCATTTTTATTTTTATGCCACGCAACTTCTTTGCCATTATTTATTATTAATTATTTTCTTTGGTTTGTTTTCAAAATTTTTTGTATAAAAAAATACCAGCCTACATTCAAAGTAGATTTAGCATCGTGTGATTCTTCATCTATATCATCTCTTATATTTGTACTATCAGATTTATTTCCTTCATTTTTTTCTTAATAATCATTGTTCTTATTATTATTCTATGTGTGAAGTATATATAATGTGTGCCTTTCCGGTTTTTAGATTGCTACATGAACAATACAGGCGAGATTTGTTTTTCAATAACTAATTATTTCGACCAAGTTCTGTCTCTTCTCTTATCTTGAATATAATTATAATAAAACGATAGTTTTATTATAATTAAGAAATAATTCGTCCTTCGTAGAATAAAATATTATTATTTTATAAAAAAGGAATATGCAAACAATCAATTATCAATCAACTAATAAATAAATGATCAATACAAATCGTTTTTCGTAATGAAAATATATCTAAAATTTTCATTGTACATATGCATTATTATATTCAATTACAACGAACACATTGAATTATAAAAGATAGAAAACAAAGCCTTATACCAAAGCATTATACCATACATATACACAAATAAATTCATAGTTTATTTTTAATTCGTAATATTTACTCGTAATATTTACTAATATTACAACGAGAAATATCAACACAGTCAATTATGTACATAGTCAATATCGACATTTCTATAATAAATTAAAATTGTATAAAATTTTATACAATACGGATTCATAGCAGAAGAATCTTTCACTTTTCAATCGCTGTCCATGCCTTCAGGAGCTGAAGAATCTTCTTCTGCTTCCTTTTTGTCCCAGTCTTTCAACTTAGCTCCCATGACAAAATCATCTCGAAGAACACTCCACATTGTATTGTCCTTAAAACAAACATGTTGTTGTTATACATTGCAATTATATATCACCATGTAAAATAAGATATATACTAATCAATAAACATGATTACACATGACCTTATTAAACGCTTTAAAAATTAGAAATAATATTAGAAATAGATATTAGAAATGATAAATCATTTTAAATATTTATATATTTATTTTATAATATATTTATAATATATTTTATATATTTTATAATTTTTTTTTAATATTGATATATATTGAATGCATTAAAATTAACCTAATTTATACAAGAAACTTTACTCACTTTGTTTTTATCATTTGTCTGCTTAACAGGCTTCTCAGATTTGACAGGATTATCAACTTTTATACTTTTGTTGCCACCCATAAGAATATCAAGGAAGTCATTTTTGTTAATACTTTTGTATATTTGTTCACGTTTTCTTTCCAATGGTCCCGCTTGCACCAATTTTTTCTGAATTACCGTTTGTTGCTGTTTTACTGCATTAAACAATTGCACGACTCCTCTGCAAATTACAACATAAATAATATAACAACAAAAGATAAACAAAATTTATGTCAATGTAATATAAACTGTGTACTTTGTCGCTATTTTTTGCAACATTCTTTCATGCTCCCGATCTGTAATGGATGGTTTTAATCTGATACTAAGATTTTTCTCCCTTATTCTCGATTTAGTCTGCACTGAACATTGTTTCTTCTTATCACTAGCTTCATCTGATTCTGTTTTGACTTCAGCTTTGATGCCATCAATCTCGAAAGAAATATCTTCTTCCTTTTCTTTTATTTTTAGGTCATATAATTTCTTTGCCTTGGCCAATACAAGTGTCTTCTTTCCCTTTGGTTTATTTGTTTTCAAAATCTTTTGCATAACATCAGCCCAGCCTGCATTTACAGTAGATTCAGCATTGTGTGACATATTGTTATCAGTGTTATCCTTCATGTCTATGCTATCAGATTCATCTTCTTCATTTTCTTCATAGTCGCTATTTACATTCTCTGCTGCAGCAGCATTTATTTCCTCTATCTCTGACTTAACTGCAATGAGATACAAGTTTCAGAATTTCAGGATTTATCAAAACATTTTTAGTAGATTTATCACAACAATTTTAGTACATTAAATTCTTTCGCTTTTATTACAGCTGTATAACTATATTTAATATTATAAAATATATATTACTATTCTACCTATATTTTCATATTTATAAATATATTTCTTAATTTTTTTTATTAGATTGTTCTAAAATATTTTTACATGTATTTAAAAACCTTTCGATAAGTAAAATATAAAAAAAAAACTAATCTTTCATAATTATTAAATAATTTAGTAATGAAAGAATTAAGATTAATAATAACAATTCGATATGAAATTTAACAAAAATAATTTGATTTATAGAAAACGTGATAATTTTACCTTGCATTTTTTTCGGCATGTTTCCGAGTTTCGTGGCGAGTTCTGTCAAAATCATTTCCTGGAAAACACACAGCAAACACATATTGAATTATAAAATATCAGTGTAGTTTAAATAATCGATAACTTGAATAAAAAAACTAATGAAAATGCGATCTCTTACACGTTTACGCTAAACGACTTCAAACACGTGGTCACGATGCCGATACAGGTTATAATATTCGTGCGATCATGATTGGACTTAAGAATATACTCCTTCTTTTTTGTGTTTAGGGGCGCTTGTCCTTTTACGAAGACCAATTTCAAATTAAAGTAGCAAACTCAATTCTATCAAAGGAACAAAACGCAAAAACAAGGTTTAGCCTTGTCATAATAGTAATTGGTGATCGCCTACGCTTTCATCTACACTCTCTCTTGACTTCATGAAGGAGTTGTTGGCGATTTGATTGGTCAAGAGACGCAACGTAACGCAAATGAACGCTGTGATTGGTCAACTCAAATTTAGAACCCAGTCTAAGGTTACGTTCCAAAAGGTACACTTCGAGAAAAATTTTATTCGATATAATATAGTATACGTTACATGTACTAGAATAAATTTAAACTACAAATATATAACAAGTCCTTATATTTTTTAATAGTATAAAAAAATTTCTTATGTAATATAAAAATTTTCAAAATTATAAATAATAATAATAAATTATTAATAATAAATTATTAATAATGAAACAAGCAATTAGTGTGGCACCGCGGGATTCATATACTATTTCCTCATGTTTTCGATGATACACTCCACATTCCAAATATTATTTTTTCTAGGTAGTCAATCATGAGATTAATGATACGTGTCACGCACGAGGAACAACGAATCGTTATTTTTAGCGGAACACATACCAAGGACTCTGTTCTTTTCTACATTCTTTGTTCTCAAGCTGTAAACGCATTATGTTGCATATATTTTTTATGCAAAAATAGATGATACAACATGTAATTTACGTATTTCAGAAAAAAAGAAGAGAAAACCTAATGGATTAATTCTGATAAAATATGCAACTATTATTGCGTTTCTCTCCTAAAAGCGTTTTCTTTCGTTTATAAAGTCTTGTGTTCACGAAATCGGTCCGAGATCTCGGACGGAAGGAGAATTGACCAATTACATTTGAATAATTCCGGCAATTAACCAATACGATTGGTCAATTCTTCTTCCGTCCGAGATCTCGCCTCGTGGACACAAGGCTTTAGGAACTTGTTACACGAATATTTTCATAGATCGTCCTGTGTTTTAAGCTTTGAGTGTGTATATATATATATATATATATATATATATATACTCAAAGATTTTAAGGCATTTTATTAACAAAAGCATTAATAATAAAAATTTTTTATTTGTAACACAAACATGGAATCGCGATATAACTCGAGTAAACATATTTTATTGTATTCACGGCATGTTACGTTTTTAGCGATTAATCACAGGAAATCCTCCAAGTAATATGCGGATGCGATTAAATCTGTTTTTAACGCGCACAGTTGAGTTTTCCTTGCATTTAGGCTCAATTGTCTAGATTCGGCTAAACTGATTAAATGCACGCTCTCGTTGTACGCGACACGTGAATAGCGATTTAGCTCGAATATATGTACGTATATGTTACACATGTCGTAACCTTGATTATGTCTGCCTTCGTTGATTACTTTTAAAGAGACCGATGACGAATCTACTCGTTTACTAAATTGAAATTTTAATATCTTATAATCTTCATCTTCATCTTCATCAAGCTACTAATGTGACTCTGTGATTGAATAATAATAACATAATAATGACATTTTATATTTGTACTTAAAACAG